>NC_136527.1:139136625-139166625 GCF_053919585.1 Euprymna scolopes
AGTTCTGTATATATTGTTCAAAATAAATAAAAAGTTTATATTTTTTAAAGCTTTAAATTTTTTAAAAGTACTGTATATATTGTTTCAAATAAATAAAAAGTTAATATTTTTTTTAAAGTTTAAAATTTTTCCAAACGTTCTGTATAAATAAAAAGATTATATTTTTTAAAAAGTTTAAAAATTTTTCCAAAATTTCTGTACATATTGTTTAAAATAAATAGAGTTTATATATTTTAAAAAGTTCTGTATATATTGTTTAAAATAAAAAGTTTATATTTTTAAAAAGTTTAAGATTTTTCAAAAAGTGCTGTATATATTGTTCAAAATAAATAAAAAGTTTATACTTTTTAAAGCTTTAAATTTTTCAAAAAGTTCTATATATATTGTTTCAAATAAATAAAAAGTTTATATTTTTTAAAAAGTTTAAAATTTTTCAAAAAGTTCTGTATATATTGTTTAAAATAAAAAGTTTAGATTTTTTAAAAAGTTTAAAATTTTTCAAAAAGTTCTATATATATTGTTTAAAATAAAAAGTTTATATTTTTTAAAAAGTTGACCATTTTTCAAAAAGTTCTGTATATATTGTTTAAAATAAAAAGTTTATATTTTTTAAAAAGTTTAAAATTTTTCAAACAGTTCTGTATATATTGTTTAAAATAAAAAGTTTATATTTTTTAAAAAGTTTAAAATTTTTCAAAAAGTTCTGTATATATTGTTTAAAATAAAAAGTTTATATTTTTTAAAAAGTTTTAAATTTTTTAAAAAAGTTCTGTGTATATTGTTTAAAATAAATAAAAAGTTTATATTTTTTAAAAAGTTTTAAATTTTTTTTAAAAAGTTCTGTGTATATTGTTTAAAATAAATAAAAAGTTTATATTTAAAAAAAGTATTTATACATTTTTAAAAAAGTTCCAAATTAAAAAGGGGTTCTGTACTTTAATCCTAAAATTGTTTCAGAAACGAAAACAAAAAAATCCAATGTTGCTTAAATTTGAAAATTGTTTCATTTAAATTATTAAATTGTTTTGAAAAAAAAAAAATATATCGTACTTCTCCAGTTTATCGCCGAAAATGGAGATGCCGTTTATTTTCGTGCACCTGTCATTAAAATCAGTGGGGGAAATTATTGATAGTGTTTTCAGCAAAACAAGTGTTTCTTGGCAAGGGGAGACCAGAGATTGGAGCTCAGACGAGCACTGGCCATGAAAATAATGACAAAACAGAGACAGGCTTGCAATGATATAAATGCGGGAGTGCCTCAGGGGTCTATCCTTGGACCTCTATTATTTCTAATATTCATAAATGATCTCCCTGACAAAATTGTCTGTAACCGACACGACAGGAAAACATTAACACATATCTAGAGAAATGGCAGAAACACTAGAGGATAACCTCCGATCTGTAGTGGAATGGGGACAAAAACGGATGGTCACATTCAATGCTGGCAAAACTAAACTTGTTTCCTTCAATAATTACAAGAAACCTTCTCTACCACTAATAGCAATGGGCAATGACTCTGAAAGTACATCTTTTAAACTCCTTGGCCTAACGTTCACAGGAAACAGGAGTTGGAACAATTACATTGAAAGCATTGCCAGGACCGCTGCAAAGAAGGTAGGTTCCCTTTACCTTGCTAGAAAGCCACTAACACCCAAAAGTATCGCTTACCTCTGTAACGCCACAATTCGCCTATGTATGGAGTATTGACATACTTGGGCTGGTGCATCTGCTACTAGTCTCTCGCTCTGAGACAAGGTTCAAAAGAGAGTCGCCAATCTGATAGGCTCTGAACTGTCATCTAAGCTTCAGCCTCTGTCCTATTGACGAAATGTAGCATCCCTCTGCCTGTTCTACAAGTATTTTAATGGTGAATGCTCTGACGAACTGCAAGCACTTGTGCCCTCACGACGTAAACACCCTCGACAAACCCAACAGGCAGCTAAATCCCGCACCCACACAGTAGAAATCCTTAAATGTAAAAGATCTTTCTACTCCAGTAGTTTCACAGAACCGCTAGACTTTGGAATTCCATTCCAGGTCCCTGCTTCCCCAACTGTACTGACATGCAGAAGTTCAAGTGTAACGTGAACTGATATCTTGCTGCCCAACTCTCTACATAGTACCCCAGTAGCTGTTACCCCTGATAGTAGCCCCCTACACCAAAGTGGCAATGTGCCTTGTTTGTAATAATAAAAAAATGTAATAATAAAATCTTTTTTTAAATTTAAGCTTTAAATATCCACTGCTTTATCTATGTTAATGTAATTTCTATTTTTTTTTTTCACCCACAGATTTTATCAATTCTCTTGAACCTTTAATAAAAAGATTATTTTCAAATGAAAGAATTAGAAAATCAGTGCATAAGCCGAACTGATCCTTTCAACTATCTTATTATTGTAAATAATGTTAGAGATGATTACATATTGTGTAGCTAAACAAGTTATATTTACAGACAGAAGTAGGATATGCACTCTCTTATGATATTCTCCTCTCATTCCCTCATAATTCACTGGTGCAAATATATTATAGTATATTATTAACATATCCAACTTGTTATTTCTCTTCTTCTATACATATTTAATGTTGTTTGATAATATTGTCTTATCTAAAATAATATGCACTGCTTTTTTATTTATTTATATAATATATTTCTATTTACAATCAAACTTGTTTGTTTTCTTTTCTCGTAAATATTTTATTTAAGCTTTAAACATTAACTGCTTTTATGTAACTTCATATAATGTCTTTTTTGTTCATACCATATTCTCTTATGTTTGATCCTTTCAACTATTTTCATCAAGAGATTTGTTAATCCTAGGAGATATAACCGTAAGCACATCTGCTGTAGATCTAGCAGAACAGAAACCATATTGCATGTCACTAAGAAGGTTATTTTTGCTGAGGTGGTTGACTACTTCCCTATTTAACACATATTCCAGCAACTTACTCATGATCCAATGTTGTTTTATTAAAATTATATTTTCTCATGCAGACTTTTTAATAAATGTTTTTTTTACAATTATATTTTAATATATTTTTATACAATAAATATATTTTTACAATTATATTTTAATATATTTTTATACAATAAAGATTTTTTTACAATTATATTTTAATATATTTTTATACAATAAATGTTTTTTTACAATTATATTTTAATATATTTTTATACAATAAATGTTTTTTTACAATTATATTTTAATATATTTTTATACAATACATATATTTTTACAATTATATTTTAATATATTTTTATACAATACATATATTTTTACAATTATATTTTAATATATTTTTATACAATAAATATTTTTTTACAATTATACTTTAATATATTTTTATACAATATATTTTTACAATTATACTTTAATATATTTTTATACAATAAATATATTTTTACAATTATATTTTAATATATTTTTATGCAATAAATGTTTTTTTACAATTATATTTCAATATATTTTTATGCAATAAATATTTTTTTACAATTATATTTTAATATATTTTTATACAATAAAGCTTTTTTTACAATTATATTTTAGTATATTTTATGCAATAAATATTTTTTACAATTATATTTTAATATATTTTTATGCAATAAATGTTTTTTTACAATTATATTTAAATATATGTTTATACAATAAATAATTTTTTACAATTATATTTTCATATATTTTTATACAATAAATATATTTTTACAATTATATTTTAATATATTTTTATACAATAAATATATTTTTACAATTATATTTTAATATATTTTTATACAATAAATATATTTTTACAATTATATTTTAATATATTTTTATACAATAAATATATTTTTACAATTATATTTTAATATATTTTTATACAATAAATGTTTTTTTACAATTATATTTTAATATATTTTTATACAATAAATATATTTTTACAATTATATTTTAATATATTTTTATACAATAAATGTTTTTTTACAATTATATTTTAATATATTTTTATACAATAAATGTTTTTTTACAATTATATTTTAATATATTTTTATACAATAAATGTTTTTTTACAATTATATTTTAATATATTTTTATACAATAAATGTTTTTTACAATTATATTTTAATATATTTTTATACAATAAATATTTTTTACAATTATATTTTAATATATTTTTATGCAATAAATATTTTTTTACAATAAATGTTTTTTTGCATTTATATTTTAATATATTTTTATACAATAAATGTTTTTTTACAATTATATTTTAATATATTTTTATACAATAAATGTTTTTTTACAATTATATTTTAATATATTTTATGCAAATAAATATTTTTGTTATCAAATAATTTTGTTTGGCAAAAAAAATTGGTGCTAGTGCACTTACTGATCCGCGCTATCTTTTAAATCGTATTTCCAAATTTAATTAAAGTTTTATGATATGTTTTTTTTTATTCAATTGTAAGGTTAAAGTATAGAATAGGTACAAAACACCCTCCCCTCCCCATGTTAAAAATGGCTTTTTTAAATAATAACGTTATTATTTCAGCACGGATCAAATGTAACGCGAACCAACATCTTGCTGCCCAACTCTCTACATAGTACCCCAGTAGCTGTTACCCCTGATAGTAAGGCCCCTACACCAAAGTGGCAATGTAATAATAAAATGTAATTATAATTTTTTTTTTTAAATTTAAGCTTTAAATATCTACTGCTTTATCTATGTTAATGTAATTTCTATTTTTTTTTTTTTTCATCCACAGGTTTTATCTATTCTCTTGAACCTTTAATAAAAGGATTATTTTCAAATGAACGAATTAGAAAATCAGTGCATAAGCCGAACTGGTCCTTTCAACTATCTTATAGTAAATAATGTTAGAGATGATTACATATTGTGTATTTTTTTTTTTTTTACACAGTGATCACCACTTATCAAGGCCCGGAAGCCACTCAGGGATAAGGGTTATTGCAAGTACATTACGTTAGTGTGGAGATTTGATGAAGTGTTTAATTAAGGGGGCGGTTCATTAGGAATTTGTTAACATTGGACTTGAAGACATCCAAGTTGTAGTCCGGAGGGAAGCAGGCAGACGGAACAGAGTTCCACAGGCGTGCAGTTCTAAGAAAGAAGCTTTGTTCATGGAATCCGCGTTTTGATTTAGTCACAGATATAGAGTGGGGGAAATTTTTCACAGTGGATTCGGCTAGACGGGTGTTTTTCGTGAAAGATTGGCGAGGGGGGACCAGAGATTGGAGTTCAGACGAGCACCTGCCATGAAAATAACGATAAAACAAGGATAGGCTCGCAACGTCTCTTCTGTGGGAGAGAGGTTGCAGGGTAGAGAAAAGGGCATCCCCCACTAAGCCACGTACGGTTAAAGTATAGAATAGGTACAAAACAACCTCCCTCCCCATGTTAAGAATGGTTTTTTTGATTAATAACGTTATTATTTCAGCACGGATCAATAAGTAACTAGTACCAAAAAATTTATTTGCAGTGTTATTTGTCCAAGCAGAAATTAGAGTTATTGCCCTCTAACAATGGCGCCGTGCGTGTAATGCAGAAGTACAAAAAACATACAATTGAAAAAAAAAAAAAAGACTTGTTTCATTTAGATGACAGCCTCGGGTAAAACCTTTGTAAACACTGGGTGATGAAACTTGAAGATAAGCTTAAACAAAAAAATCCATACTTGGAAGAAATCAAGTGGATGCGGTTTATTATGTAACACAACTGAACAGAACAGAGTTATGGCACGAAAAACGAAACCATATAGTTATTCTAAAAAATTACGGCCCTTCTACACTATTGGAACAACATTTTAGAAATCGTAAAACTAAATTTCACATGAAAACAATAGATACGCATCCCTCGTATTTTTGAGATACATATACACATGAAAACAATGGTATTTACGTGTTCCTCGTATTTTTAAGATGATTATATTAAAAAATTACGAAAATCGGTGAGGTAGAAAATTATTTATTAAAGAAAATTAAAAAATAGAATTTGATGAAAACGATCGTAAGACACAGAGGAGTTCAAAAGGGAGGTAATTTTCCGTTTTGATTTAAACAAGATGGCCGCTATTTTTCACCTGCTAACACGATTAACGTTGAGGTTTTTTTGTGCTTTTAAATAATTCAGTAATATTCAGGTAATTTCGACTGCATAATTTAGCTTTCAGGAAAATTTTGGAGTATTACTATACGCACATAAAATGGCGCCGAACTCTGTGTTGAACACGGTAAGTTTGGGAAAATTAGTTAAAACTAAAAAGAATATACAAAATATTGTTAGAAACCCACGGAATATATGCCAATCTATGTCACGGTAACATCTATAGAGCGAGTTTGTAACAGTATTTTGTATAGTTATTTTATTTTTAACTCATTTTTCCAAACTTACCGTGTTCATCAGAGAGTCGGGCGCCATTGTATTTTTCCAATACATCGGTAAACAGTGCATGTTTTTCGAGCTGAATAAACATGTTACGTTAAATAAAAACACTAAAAAAATTATCGAGTTAGGTAGAAGAGTAACTTATCTTACCTTTGATAACGTTTATTTATTATATATTTGTTTTTTGACAATTTTTTCGAATCTATTTGTATAGTAATACAAACTCAATTTTATTTTTTTTTTCAAGTTTATTTAACGACTTCTAATGTGGGGGATCACTTTTCAATTAGAACGTTCTATTAAATTGATCCCCCACTTTGCGATCAATCAGCACAACTCTCCTTATTAAGGTGTCACGTGTCCGATGTGGTGTAACAATTTATGAAGAAAAACGAAGAGAAATTGTAATAATTAAAACTGAAAAGGGCGCTTCTACACTATTGGGACGAGATTTTCGGAAATCGTAAAACTGAATTTCACATGAAAACAATGGTTACCCAATTTTCCGTAAAAACACTTGTACAGTTTAGTCAAGACATTAACCAATGAAAATATCGAAAAAAGGTTATATTGTACGTATCTGTTTTGGACTGAAGATCTCCGGAAAAAATTTTCGGGTTTGTATTACTGTACACATAGATTCGAAAAAGTTGTCAAAAAACAAATATATTAGAAATAAATGTTACCAAAGGCAAGATAAGTTACTTTTCTACCAAACTGGATATATTTTTTGTGTTTTTATTCAATGTAACATGTTTATTCAGCTCGAAAAACATGCAGTGTTTATCGATGTATTGGAAAATTGAAAATGGCGCCCGACACTCTCTTTAACATGGTAAGTTTGGGAAAAATTGTTATAAATAAAAAACTAGACAAAATACTATTAAAAAAACACCGAATATATGTCAAGTTATGTCACGGTAACATACAATGAGCGAATTTCTAGCAGTATTTTGTCTAGTTTATTATTTATAACATCTTTTCCTGAACTTACCGTGTTAAAGAGAGAGTCGGCGCCATTTTGAATTTTCCAATACATCGATAAACACTGTATGCTTTTCGAGCTGAATAAACATGTTACATTGAATAAAAACACGTGAATTATATCCAGTTTGGTAGAAAAGTAACTTATCTTGCCTTTGATAACATTTATTTGTTATATATTTGTTTTTTGACAACTTTTTCGAATCTATGTGTACAGTAATACAAACCCGAAATTTCATTTAATTTGATCGAGTAGTTTTTTTTTTTTTTTTTGCAGCGGAAAAACACGTTCTTATGAGCACGCGTTGAAGTCAGCCATTGTGAAATTTGTTGAAGCTGAACAGCATGCCACGGGGAGATAACTCCAGTTAAAGCGCCGACACTCCCTTCCCATCTTCCTAAAAATCGAATCTTTTGTTCGGTATCATAAATTGTTTTTTCGTTGTAAAAATAAAAACAAAAAAAAAACTACTTAATAAAATTAAGTGAATTTTTTTTTTTTTCGGAGAACTTCGTTTCATAACGACAACCTTTTTTCGATATTTTCATTTTTTTTTAATGTCTTGATTAAACTGTACAAGCGCCAAAACTACTTTTAACTATGAATTACTTTCTACTCAATGTAATTTCATAATTTTTAGATATATTACTATTTTCGACATGACAATTACGTATGCAATATTGTTTTTGCTTAAAACGACGTATTAATCAAAAAAATAATCGATCTGCCGACTCTGCCTTAAGAAGCGCATTTATTTGTTATATATTTGATTTTTTTACCACTTTTTTGAATCTCTGTCGAGTGTAACACAAACCCGAAAAACAAAATGATGGCCTCAATAATAGCTCAAAAATTGAAAATTAAACGAAATACTAAAAAGAAACGCGTGGAAGTAAACTTACCCTGCCTTTAATAATATTTATTTTCTGTGTATACGTTTTGTTTTGTTTTTTTCGTCATTTTTATCGGTTTGCAATGATAAATACCCACCTATTTTTAACATCGAACAAATTCTAAAAAATAAGCAGATACGTACCTTCAGAATAATTTGAAAAAATACAGAACGAAAGACAAATTTTCGTTGTTATAAAAACATATGACTATGACGTGGTAGGAGGTGCGCATGGCGAATAGAAGGGAGGAGTAGGATAAGGTTAGGATTATACAGGGTAGGAGAGAGAAAAGAGAGATGAAGTGAGAGGTATGCGGACAAAAGCCCACCGGACAAAGTCCAATAGACTAATTCAAACCCGGACAAAACGTCTAATCATATAAAAAATATAAATTAATTTTCAGTGTAGTAGCACGCACACACACACACACACACACACACACACACACACACACACACACACACATATCTGAAAGTATCCTGTATCTCTATAAGGCCACCATTCGCCCATGTATGGAGTATTGTTGTCACATTTGGGCTGGTGCATCTGCTACTAGTCTCTTGAGTCTTGCTCCTAGACAAGGTTAAAAAAAGAGTCGCCAATCTGATAGGCCCTGAACTGTCATCTAAGCTTCAGCCTCTGTCCCATCGACGAAACGTTGCATCCCTCTGCCTGTTCTACAAGTATTTTAATGGTGAATGCTCTGACGAACTGCAGACACTTGTGCCCCCACGACGTAGACACCCTCGACAAACCTGACAGGCAGCTAAATCCCACCCCCCACACAGTAGAGATCCCTAGATGTAAAAGATCTTTCTACTTCAGTAATTTCTTCCCCAGAACCGCTAGACCCTGAAATTCCATTCCAGGTTCCTGCTTCCCTAACTGTACTGACATGCAGAAGTTCAAGTGCAACGTGAACCGACATCTCGCTGCCCAAATCCCAACATAGTGCCCCAGTAGTTGCTGCCCCTAATAGTAGCCCCCTACACCAAAGTGGCAATGCGCCTTGTTTGGGGTGAAAATGTAATAAAAAAAATAAAAATAAATATATATATATATATATATATATATATATATAATATAAAGCTGAATGTGTGTGTGCGTGTGTGTGTGTGTGTGGTCACGACTAGGCTCCTATATGGTTGACTATTTTAAAAAACTGATTACATATAATGATAGAAAATGTATCGAGACACAGGAATGGGTATGTTTGATCTGGCAGAACAGTGGTTCATTACAGTTGTGGGGTCTGCGTTCGTGCCTGGTCCACAAAGTATGGAAATAAAAAATTTAAAAATTAATAAAAAACGTTTATAAGTGTTTTTGATATAGATGTACATAATAATACTTTGATAAGTATGTTTTAACTTAAATAGTGATGGTATAATAAAATTGTGGGGTCTGCGTTTGCACCTGACCTCCATAGAATGGAAATAGGCACAAACTTTAATAAAGACTTTTCATATCTATCTGCGTAAGTAAACTTTGATAATTATGTTTCAGTTTGAAGAAATATGGTATAATAAAATTATGGTGTGTTCGTTCGCGCCTGACCTCCATAGAATGGAAATATGTCACAAAGTTTAACAATATAGATCCACAGAATATTGTGATAAGTGTTTCAGTGTGAACAGGTATGGTATAATAAATTATGGGGTTTATCTATTTTATTTTTACTTTCATCATATTTTACTTTGGTTTTGATACCTGCAAATTCAACCCAAATTTACAATCCTTTCTTTTCATAATCTATCATACTTTCATAAATCAGAGTCCGTTTTCTGTAGGCTGTTTTTGAACCTAGTAAACGACGGGTACTTTTGCTAGTATATATATATATATATATATATATATATATATATATATATATATATATATATATATATATATAGAGAGAGAGAGAGAGAGAGAGAGAGAGAGAGAGAGAAAGAGACAGAGAGAGAGACATGCTTGCACGTACAACAATGACCACCAATTATAACATAAATAATTACATAATATCTGGAAAACTACTTATTTGCGAGAAAATTAAAATGCAATATTTTATGTTTTAAGTGGTGGTCTTTGTTGTACGTGCAAGCGCGCATGTAGTTTTATCATATTTATACATAGGTAGAGCTAGTTAGTAATTTATAAAATATATATGGCGATTAAGCTACACTGAATATTCCGCGTTTCATCCACTCTAGGTTTTGTCAGGCTTATATATATATATTCCTTGGATTTTACTTGTGCGAATGGGAATTTAATTAACTTTCTTGGATTTACATTTTTCGATTTTACCGTCGTTGGATACTTTACTGTTCACCAGACTATCCATTCACATGAAATCACCTTTTTTCTTCACCAACGACGGGTACTTTTGATAGTATATATATATATATATATATATATATATATATATATATATATATATATATATATATATTATTATTATTATTAATTAAAGTTTAAAGTTTAAATTATTAAATTATTATTAAAGTTTAAAGTTTTATTTTAGTATATATATATATATATATATATATATATATATATATATATATATTATTAATTAAAGTTTGGGAATCTTTCACTTGATGAGTTATTATAAGGGGATTCAAGCAGTTAGTGCGTGTGTGTGTGTATGTATGTGTGTGTGCGTGTATGTGTGTGTATGTCTGTGTATGTGTGTGTGTGTGTGCGCGTGTATGTGTGTATGTGTGTGTATGTGTGTGTGTGCGTGCATGTGTGTGTGCGCGCGCGTATGTTTGTTGTATGCGCAAGCGCGCATGTAGTTTTATATATTTTTTTTAACATAACAATCACGTAAAAAATATAAATTAACTTTCAGTGTAATAGCAATATATATATATATATATATATATATATATATATATATATATATATATATATATATATATATATATATATATATATATATATATATATATATATATATATATATATATATATATAAATAAAAACGCGATACATTCAGTAGTCAAGCGAGGTGGTCCCGTGGTAGAGGCTTAGGCTTCTTATCATGGGGTCCTGATTTCGAATCTCGCTAGATTCAGCCACTCTGATGAGTCGTGGATGACAAAACATGTGTCAGTTGACAATTGTGTTTTGAAAATAATATATATATGCCGCTCCCCATTTGGGGTGTACCAAATTGGTCAAAGGGAAAATTATTCCCAACTCGCATTTAGGTAAAAATGCACTTTCGTATAAATAATTGAATTCGTTCAACGAGTATCGCTAACAAAAACAAATAAAAACATCTATCTATATATATATATATATATATATATATATATAACTACTTCATTTACTCACATAAAATTAATATATGAAAGTATAAATTTATGTGTAAACTTTAAGTATTTACTTCAAAAGTGCTCAATACGTAAGTAGAGCTAGTAATTAATTTATAAAATGTATATGGCGATTAAGCTACACTGAATATTCTGCGTTTCATCCACTATAGGATTCTTCAGGCTTATATATATTTCTTGTGCGAATGGAAATTTAATTAACTTTCTTGGATTTACATTTTTGGATGTTTTGGAGTTTTTACCTTTCACCAGACTATCCATTCACAGCAAATAACCTTTTTCTTCACCATATTCCCTCTGTTTCAATTTTGTTATCAAGTAAGATCTTTGACTTACTTCCAGTTTCATTAAATACTTTTGTATGCAAAATCTGATCCCGCATTTTGCTAATTCCTACCCTCTGATGAGAAGGAAAATATTTCTTCGAAACTCCATGGATTAAGGACTATCCACTTATTAAGTGTTTTCTTTTCAGATTAAATATGTTTTTAGCTCTTTTGCAAAGTGTTTTAACGTGTTTTATTGACTATTTGCTCTTATATATATATATATATATATATATATATATATATATATATATATATATATATATATATATGTATATATATTGGATTTTTGTATATTTTATTTAAATATAAAATAAATTTATTATTATTCTTCTCTTCTATCTATCTATCTATCGGAGCTTCCTATATTTTATCTGGTGAGCGTCCACTGCCAAAACCGGTTACGATCAATGGAAGTAGTAAAATTTTCTCTCTCTAATAAATTCATACTTCCCCCGCCACTCATTTACACCGTCTGTAATGTACATTCTGTTGCACTTTAAAAAAAAAAAATCATTGAAAATTTCATATCTATATCATTAATTGCTAGATTAAAGATAATCTTTTTAAATTGCAACAAAATGTACATTACATAAAATAAATCCAAGGTAATTTTTTGATTCAATTTAAATTAAATTTTTATACCTTACTTTGTAAAATTTATAAAAGTGCACTTTGAAGATAAATAAATTTGAAATTGAATCTTGTACCTCTATTTTTAAAGCCTATAGTAAAAACAGTTTGTTTAACAATTGTCATGCCTTGGATGAAATGCTTTTCTAACTTGTATCTTATCTTTTTAAAACTCTCCTTCTCTCTATTTCAGTTTGTATTTCTCCTCACACCACAACTCATTTTTTGCAACCTCCTCTTTGTATTATTACAGGTCTGAATAATGAGAAAATCTGAATTTTTTTTAACAAAAACTTTAAAATAACTTTTTTAGATTGAATTTTTTAAAACTTCTTTCAGAATAGAAAATCTTTAAAATTTAATAAGGAACATATTTCATACAGGTTTCATTAACAAATATTCATTACATAACGAGAAAAATACAGATGAAAATTTCAAAAGGAATGTATAACTGATTACGTTCAATAGTAGTCCTCGCCATCAAAAGTCTTTGTTATTGTCATTCTATTATTATTATTATTTAAAACATTTTGTGTCCTGCTCTTTCATGCGAGGACTAATTCTATTTTTACACAAGAACACTTCAACCTACTAACCCGTTTCTCTCATCCATAATGCTACTAACGGAGATGACAAATAAAGTTGTTTATTAAATGTACAAATGGGACTTCCTTTCGTTGTCTTCATTATTTAGAGGAACTGACGTCAGACATATTTGAAGGTATGGATGACCAACACTATATAATGTGATTTTTTTTAGAAGCAAATATAAAAATGTAAGTTTATATAAAGTCTTTATTTAAACTTTTATCTTCAACTAGCGAGGGGTACCCGGCGTTGCCCGGGTGTTTGTAGGTGTGTGTGAAAAAAACCCGAAGCCTAAAATGTGAAAAAAAAAACAGGTGCCGTGAAAACAAAAATGAAACCTTGACGACGTGCAGTTGGAAAATAGTAAAGTGTTTAAAAAAAAACAGGTGCACGTTTTTGATTGACGTGACGGCGATAGCTATTCAGCAGTTAGCATCTTGTGCGGGACAGTTTTTAATAAATAAATCGGTTTGTTTGTTTTTAAAAACCCACACCCTCGTCTCGAAATGAAAGCTACCGTCTGATATGACGAAGTCGACATTGACCAAATGTTACTTAGCTCTCTAGAGACAACTGGCTCTGGGCCTGTGATTAGAGTCGAGTTTTGCTTTTTTTTAATACCGAAAACCGAATGTAACGCGTGCCGATGCGGGAAATGTCGAATAATTAACGTTTGAAGTCATTAAAAATCGGCCTCCTGCCTAATTTGCTCAGTGGGGAAGCAAATAAATAAACAGATACTGCAAGCTATGACTAGCAAAGACCATATGTGGGGGTAACTCCACATATCTGAACTTGGTCAAGGTAGGACCACAGTTACTATCCAGCGTATATATATTATATATCCTACGACCACAGTTACTATCCAGCTCCCATTTCCCACCTCTCGGGAGCTGGATCCCCCTTTCCCTCCCCCCTCCCTCTCTCTCCACATTAAAAAACGGCCTTGTGCCTAATTTGCTCAGTGGGGAAGCAAATAAATACACAGATACTGCAAGCTATGACTAGCAAAGACCATATGTGGGGGTAACCCCACATATCTGAACTTGGTCACTGGAGGGGCAACCCTTCATACCAACAGTTACTAATCCAGCTCCCATTTCCCACCTCTCAGGAGCTGGTCCCCCCCTTTCCCTCTCCCTCCCCCTATCTCCACATTAAAAAACGGCCTTGTGCCTAATTTGCTCAGTGGGGAAGCAAATGAGCTTCTCTCTTTACATCATCAACGCTCTGATCCCCATCTGGCATCAATTGAAATGGATGGCTCTCGTCTACAAAAACTAAAATGCAGAATCTCATCAGTATGCCCTGTATTTAAGTTTTATGTTTTGACAAGCTACTGGGACTGACCTTCAATCTTGATCTGGAATACATCAAATCTTTTGCCAAGATCGTTGGAAAAACGGTTGGATCACTCTACTGCTCCAGAAGGTATCTCACTGTTGATGCAATCCTCCATCTGGATAAGAGGTAAAATACAGTACTGGACAGTACCTACAAAAACTAAAATGCAATTTTCCTTTATCTAGTATATATTATTTTTCTTCGTTAATTGATCAATCTAGTCACTGTTATTCATTACTAATTTGTTTCAATTTTTCACTATTTGAAGAAGATTAAACGGATCAAATCGACAGGAAAAAGATAACTCGCTACCGAAACTTAAGTATTCTCTCGCTCACAAATTGATACGGAAATACATTGTTTGACAAACAAATAAATCAAGTATTGCACAAAAATTATTTATCAGATGATATGTCGTATTTGAAGCAAAAACGGCAGCATCCGACCCCAACTCTTTTAAAACCTGAATGCTGAATTGTTGATCGGTGTCAACCTTTGAAAAAAGAATAAGTCGCTGCTAATCCGCAGACATTCTAACTTTCTAAATGCATTCTTCTTCTCTCTGTTCCCTTTTTAATTACTGCTAATCAGACGAACATGCAATCTTAAATATTTACTTTTTTGGGGAAATCATTAAAAAGAAAATAATAATTGAGACAAAGATAGATTCTCCAGAAATCGGTTTTGCTTCCTTTAAAACAATACATGATTCCAAAGTAATTCCATCTTTTAGTCAAATTAATGAGATCACGAGTAAAATATTTAATTCTATTAGTAAAGGTATTTATATTTTTATTATGATCAACACAGAACACGTCTCCTATCATATTGCCGTAATAGCTATTTGATTCCGTTACTTTGATAACAAATCTTATTTTTTATCCAGAATTTAAATCTCATCAGTATGCCCTCTATTTAAGAATTCAAGTGATTGCTCATCTCTTTCACAAGAAACACTTGTCTAGCTGGAAACGCTATCAATAATTCCTCCTACTCTTTATCTGAGCCTAAACCTAAGCGTTGATTCCATGAACAAAGTTTCTTTCTTAGAACTGCAGACCTATGGAACTGTCTTCTATTTTCCTGCTTTCCAACTGACTACAATATGGTTGTCTTCAAGTCCAACGTAAACAAGTTCTTGATGAGCCGTTCAACTTAAGTTAACAAATTTACTGAATTTTCATTACTAACGATTATTATATTGACTACTATACACTCTTCGCCCTTATCCTCTGTGCGTTTATATATATTTACAAACATTATCGGCTACACATGTGCATACATGTTTCTGCTGCAACTTATTTAAAGAAGCAGCAGATTCAGGTCAAAATTTCTTTTACTATAATTTATGGTCTGCTTGTTATTGAGCACTTTATGATAAACACGACCATCTACAGCAACACATCAAAGGATGTAAATGACAAAGCTCTCTCTGATCTTGAACGAGTGGTTCAGTGGGGGAAGACGTGGCTGGTTACCTTTAATGCATCTAAAACCAAACTCCTATCTTTACATCATCAACGCTCTGCTCCCCATCTGGCATCAATTGAAATGGATGGCTCTCGTCTGGGTGAGGCCCCGTGTTTTGACAAGCTTCTGGGCTTGACCTTCACTCTGATCTGAAATGGAACACGTACATCAAGTCTGTTGCCAAGGTCGCTGGAAAGAAAGTGGGATCCTTCTGCTGCTCCAGAAGATATCTCACTACTGATGCAATTCTCTATCTCTATAAAAGCTAAATACGTCCAAGGATGGAATACTGCTGCCACATCTGGACAGGAGCTGCTAAAAACAGCCTATCTTGCCTTGACAGAGTACAAAATAGACTTTGTGGTTTAGTGGGGGATGCTCTTTTCTCTTCCCTGCAACCTCTCTCCCACAGAAGAGACGTTGCGAGTCTGTCTGTTTTATCGTTATTTCCATGGCAGGTGCTCGTCTGAGCTCCAATCTCTTGTCCCCCCTCGCCAATCTTTCACAAGAAACACCTGTCTGCCTGAAACTACTGTCAATAATTTTCCCCACTCTTTATCTGTGCCTAAATCAAAACATAGATTCCATGAGCAAAGCTTCTTTCTTAGAACTGCACGCCAGTGGAAATCTCTGCCGCTTGCCTGTTTCCCACCTGACTACAACTTGGACGTCTTCAAGTCCAACATAAACAAACTCCTGAGAAACCGCCCCCTTAAGTAAGACACTCTATCAAAACCCCCAATACTAACTACAATACTATCTCATTGATTACTGTACACGCAATAACCTTTATCCCTGAGTGGCCTTTAGGCCTTGATAAGTGGTGGTGACCCCCATGTACAAAAAAAAAAAAACTACAAAGAAGGCAAACGTTCACTATCAAGTGACAGTTTAAATGCTTTCAAATTCCTTTCAACTAGAGCAAAATTATCTTAAGAAATTGGTGGAATCTAAATTAACTTAATTGCGAGGAAATATAGCAAGCACAGAATTCACTTAAACAAACACTGGAGAATTTAACATGGGAACATATCCAGTTGTTTGAACGGCATAGGTGAACGTGGAACAACTACATCCATTAACCTGGGCTGGCTACAGTGACCAAGTCTCGTCGTAATCACGTTCACGAGAATGAGTAAAAAATGTATTCTAAATTAATTTAACTATAAGAACGCTAACGGTTGTTGTATATTGGAGATTTAGGCTCAAAGGAGAAGAGGAAAGAAAAATAAATAACGATTAAAAAAATAAATGAAACAACGTCGCAGCAAAACGAGAAGTTACATATAAACACGGTGACAAGTAGGTTTGTCCCTGATGAAATAAATACCGTTCCTGAAAACATGACAGTTATTTATGCCATTTTTTTTTCCCCCGCTTTTCACTGAGTTTTGTTGTTTTTTTTTTCCGAACACGTTAATCATTTTTTTCCCTTATTTTTGCTTTTTGTTTTTCCGATGTCTTTTTAAAGAAGCTTTACGGGGTTTGTATTACTGTACACATAGATTCGAAAAAGTTGTCAAAAAACAAATATATAAAACAAACAAATGTTATCAAAGGCAAGATAAGTTACTTTTCCACCAAACTGGATATATTTTTCGTGTTTTTATTCAATGTAACATATTTATTCAGCTCGAAAACTATACAGTGTTTACCGATGTATTGGAAAATTCAAGATGGCGTCTGATTCTCTCTTTAACGCGGTAAGTTTGGGAAAAGGTGTTATAAATAAAAAACCGGATAAAATACTGCTAAAAACTCGCTCAATATATGTTACCGTGACATAGGTTGACATATATTCGGCGAGTTTTTAATAATTTAATAGTATTTTGTATAATTGCCTTTGATAACATTTATTTGTTATATATTTGTTTTTTGACAACTTTTTCGAATCTATGTGTACGGTAATACAAACCCGGCTTTACGTTTGTTCACTGTTTTTTGTTTGTTTTGGTTTTTCCGATTTTTTTAAGAAGTTTAACAACGTTTTTTTTTTTTTTAATATTTACTTCACGTATTCTTTACTTTACCCCCCAAACACCCGGGCAACGCCGGGTACCCCCGTGAGTAGTAAATAAGTTTGGAGTTGAAAAAATAGTAAATCATGCGCGAGCCTTTTCTAGTCTCACACAAAAACATGCGTTCACATCTCTAGCTATATTACTTGTCATGTACATACGCGCACAAAAACATAACGCGCCCACGTCCACACACGTACATATATTCACGTTCGTGTACATACACTCACATTCACGTGTATACACACACACGCTAACGTACACACATGTACTCACATACACGCATGCATGGACAACGTCACTTTCCTTTTCAAAGGAAATCCACACATGCGCAAAAGACCATGCGTAAGTAAATACTTTTTTTACGAACACACTCCGTTTTTGACATTCCGTTTTTGACGTTTTGTTTTAAACAACCACACCAACAGCAAAAAACAGGATGAAAAGTCAATTGCCAAAAACATTACTTACAAAAAATATATATATATATATATATATATATATATATATATATGATGATTGCAACGTCTTGTCAGACGAGTGCCACTCCCTTAGACATTTAAAATCCATGAGCCCAAATGCCTGAGGGAGTATCTATACAAAGATGATGTTACAGAGTCTTAGCTTTGTACGACAGCTAAGTCTCTCTCTCGGTTCAAAATGTTGAGATCAAGCAACAAGCAAGAGCAAGATAGCCAGCAACAAATTAAACTGCAGACCAGCTTAATACGGATACTGGTCTTCCTCTTTATGGTCTTTTAAATCAGAGATTTGCTTCTCCTAGAAAAGTTGCCTTCACCACGGCTTACGGGAGCCCTCTCCACTCCAATAAACATATACACACACACACAAATATACAAGGTGCTAGTTGGCCGCTGACCCAGAAAAAGAGTTCATTCGCCCTTTGGAAGGTCTTGTTTTTAATCCTTCAGGGAGATTAGCCGCCCTCCTCACCAAACAAGTCTGGTGGGGGAACCAGTTTAGTTGCCGGTGACCCGACCATGAGGCAGGTAGTACTGGGTTACATGGTACCAGTAGCATATGACATGACCTGACACAAAAAATATATGCAGTGTATATATATATATATATATATATATATATACACTGCATATATTTTTTTCCTAGGAAGGGGAGTATTGCGCGAGCCTTTTCTCACACAAAAACACGCGTTCACATCTCAAGCTATATTACTTGTCATATACATACACGCACACAAACATACGCGCCCACGTCCACACACGTACATATATTCACGTTCGCGTACATACACTCACATTCACGTGTATACACACACACGCTAAGGTACACACATGTACTCACATACACGCAAATCCACACATACGCAAAAGTCACTGGGAACACCTATAAAAGCAAGAGACAAGCTGTTTCCAGCCCTTTTCCAACTCGCTTTCCAAGGTGAGTGGTCGGCGCACCAGCCGCCATTTCGGCAGGCACACGCACGTGCGTGCCTCATGCCACTTGCTACTATGTGGGACAAAAAGCCAACAGACAGTACGTACACTTTATACGCTTTCTCTCTCCATGAACTGGATTGACATTCTCACTCTTTCTCTATCTACTACTTGTGCCAGAGAACACCATCGCGTAGCTGACGGCTAACATGGCGCACAGTTTTCCACTACATCACTCACTTCTCTTCCCACGCGCGAACAAATGATAGTGACCCGAACGTGAGATGAACACACATTTCCTTTTTCCTTCTATACTACCAATCTTGCAACAAACGATGGTTACACCCGCGCGGACATGAACACGTGTTATATCTAAAACATTCATTCTTTCAACAGTAAATAAACGACACGTTTATCTATTCCAGAAATTGAGTCTTTGTTTCCTTCATTCCATCCGTTTCATTATTTTTCTTTTGTAACAGAATTGGGATTTATATATCCTAGTCCTCTACAAACGATGGTGACCCCGTTATTTTAAAATGAAATGGGTGAGTTTGAACGAAACACTCATACACACACAGACTCTCTCTCTCTACAACAATAAACTTTCCCTCTCACCAGCTAACAAACGAGAGACGCATGCCAAACTATGGGCCTTTCTTCTCACCAGCTAACGAGAGACGCATGCCAAACAATGGACATTCCTTCTCACCAGTTAACAGCGAGAGACGCACGCCAAACTAAACACGTGTAGTACCCTTTTCTTTCATTTGTTTCTTCACAAAATAAATCCTAGTTCGTTTAATTCAATTTAACACGTACTTCGTCTCTTTCTCAATTCAATTCATTTTCCCTATTTCTTACCACCACCAAAAAATGGTGACACCTGAACGCGAGAAGAACAAGCATTTCCTCATATGCCACAAGTCCACAACAAACCGGCGACCGACTGATGTGAAACGAACAAGCATGGTGACCCTGCCTTTTTTTAAATTAATTGTTTTGAGCGAGACGCGCGTTTTATTTGATAAAGAACCCTAACCCGGACATGAACACGTGTTGTATCTAAAACATTCATTCTTTCAACAGTAAATAAACGACACGTTTATCTTATCCATCAATTGAGTTTTTGTTTCCTTCAATTCCGTTCGTTTCATTATTTTTCTTTTGTAATGGGATTAGGATTTATATATCCTAGTCCTCTACACTTCTTACACAATTAATAGTAAATAATTTTGGGTTCGAGATTAATATTGAATTAATAGTAAATAGGTTTGGAGTTGAGAAAATAGTAAACTAATAGCAAATAATTTTGGGTTTGAGATTAATGGTGAATGAATCTATAAAAGTGAAAATATTTGTGTGTGTGTGCGTGTGTGTTTGTGTGTGTGTGTGTGTGTGTTTGTGTGTGTGTGTGTGTTTGTGTGTTTGTGTCTGCGTACCAAACCACTCTGTCAATTTTCGTTCTAGAGACTCGAGATTTGACATAACAGCTATTGAGATTTGGGAAGATCTTTTTAATCGGTTTTCAGCCAGAAATTTGACTGTCGAGGGGTCAAAGTTAAATGATTTGTCCTTTGAAAACTCTACTAAACTCCTCTGCCTATTTTGGGTCTAAACACTTGAAGTCTTAAATGTAGGTTACTTGGACATGGATCAAACTTTTTAATTCAATTTGATCTCAGGCAGCCATTATAATCCTCTCCTGGTCATAGTGGAGCAATCTTTTTTGAGCAAGTCTACACAGTGTTATTATCTATCAAATATTTTACATGTTCTTTCAGTTAGGGTTATGCTGTGGTTTAGAATAGGGTTAGGGTTAGGGTTAGGGTTAAGGTTAGAGTTAGGGTTAGTGGTAAGGGTTAAGGTAAATGTTACAGTTAAGATTAGGGTTAAGGTTAGGATTAGGGTGAAGGTTACGAGGGGCATGCAATAAGTAATGCCCCTGACCCACTTCCAGTTGTCTGATCTAGCTGAAATGTTGCATGTGCAATGATTTATATCTCTACGGGTTATGTGGCAAATTACAGCTCTGAACTAATTGTGGTTTCTGTTTTACAGGTGTTTGAACTAAGTCAGGAGTGAAATGGAGCCTGTTGAATGTTGAGCAGTGATCTGGTTTTTGGATTTGAAAGGACACACACCACAGGAGACTTTGGATGAAATGAAAGAAACTTATGGTGATAATGCCACATCATATGACCTTGTAAAACGCTAGCATCGTGAATTCAAACATGGCCGGAAGTCTGTGGAAACAGCTCCCAGACCTGTTCGCCCCCCCCCCCTTCTGCCATTGATAAGGCATTTGTCCGTCAAGTTGAGGCTGCCATTTTGGAAGATCGGCGCATTACTATTTGCCAAATAGCCCAAGATGTGAAGATTAGTACAGGGTCTGTGGAAACTATCATTCATGACCATTTGCATATGCATAAGGTGTCTGCCTGATGGATTCCTAGGTTGCTCACACCATTCCAGAAGCGAGAACATATCGAGTGCTCGAGGATGAATTTGGAGATATACCAAGAAGATGAGTCAAAGTTTTTCAAAAGACTGATTACACAAGATGAAACCTGGATCCATCACTATGATCCAGAATCCAAATCCCAGTCAATGCAGTGGAAGCACTTGAACTCATCACCTCCAAAGAAGGCAAGGGTGCAGCCCTCTGCTGGCAAGGTCATGCTCACAGTCTTCTGGGACTAGGACGGAGTAGTGATGACAGATTTCCTGGCAAAGGGTACCACAATTACAGGAGCCTATTATGCTTCATTTTTGAGGAAATTAAGGGAAGCTATCAAAATCAAGAGGCAGGACAAGATCAGCAAAGGTACCCTCCTCCTGCAGGACAACGCTCTGGTCCACAACTTGCGTGTTGCCAGATCAGAAGCATGGGCGTGTGGTTATGAAATCCTCCCCCGTCTTCCCTACACTCCTGCACCCTCTGACTTTCTGCTTTTCCCAGCCATGAAGTTGTCTTTGAAAGGAAAGCATTTCCCAGATGATGCAGTCTTGATTTCTGAAATCACATCGTGGTTGGAGGACCAACCTGGGGTGTTCTACAAAAACGGTCTCCAGAGCTGCATCAAACGATGGGAGAAATGCATAACTCTGGGTGGTTCATATGTAGAGAAAGACTAATAACTGTGCCAAGTTTCGTTGCTCTACTGCTATGGGAAGTGGGTCAGGGGTATTACTTATTGCACGCCCCTTGTAGGATTAGAGTTAAAACTAGGGTTGGATTTAAGGTTAGGGGTTAAGGTTAGAGCTATAGTTAAGGGTCAGGATTAAGGTTAGAGTTAAGTACAGGTTTAAGGTGAAGGTTTAAAGTTTAGGTTGAGATTAAGGATTAAGGTTAATGTTAGAGATATGGTTAAAGTTAGTGTTAAGGGTTAAGGTTAGTTAAAGTTATGGTTAGGGTTAAGTGTTAAGGTTAGGGTTAAGGCTAGGATTAGGGTTAAAACTAGGTTAGAGTTAAGGTAAGGGGTTATGGTTAAGGTTAGAGTTAGGGTTAAGCTTAACGTAAAGATTAGTGTTAAGGTTAAGATTAGGGTTAAGGTTAATGTTAATATTAAAGGTTAAGGTTAAGGATAGGCTTAAAGTTAAGGTTATGATTAAGGTTAAGATTAGACTTAAGATAAGGGTTAAATTTAAGGTGAGGTTTAAGGTTAAGGTTAGGATTAATTTTAAGGTTAGGTTTAGGGTTAGGGTTAGGGTTGAGGTAAAGATAAAGGTTAGGGTTGGGTGTTGCATAGGAGACATGTAATACAAGTTGATGAGGGGGAGAGAAGAGAGGAGAGACATTTATGCAGTTCTGTGGTTGAATACCGGAAGCTGTCTATACCTGTTAACGAGCATCTCTCCCCGCCCTCTCTCTGGCTTTCTTACTCTTTCTGTTTTCTCTCTCTGTGTCTCTATAAGAGAATGGAGAAGGAGAGAGGGAGAGAGAGAGAGAGAGAGAGAGAGAGAGAGAGAGAGAGAGAGAGGTGAGTAAACGTGGAGGTAGACATGTTTACCAGAACCAAAGGTCAGCTGACCAAATTACGTATGTGTGACGTGGTTGGCTAGATCTGAAAGATTTGATTTGAGCTTTGAAGAAGACGGACGTTTTCCGTGGTCTCCCCTCTCTTAACTGGGGAGGGGGGAGACGAACGCTGACGTGTGTGAAGAAGAACCACACAAGCAGATTTCACTTTACACCTGCTGCAGGACCTCTGGGGAAAGTGAAATAAAAACTATAAAACCATTTCATCGTCTTGGAGTGATAAATCTTCGTCAAACAGGTATCAAGTCTTCCTCCAGGATGAGAAATTGCCAGATGGTTCAACAGCGAGAAACAGAGGTAGGTTCAGAAATTACATGTCACACACACGATTCCCTTTATGATAATCAAACACACAACCATTTATATTAGAGACAATCACACGGAATCTTTCTTATGTTATATAGAAAACGTAAAATGTGCCCCTAAATGAAGAACTCTATATAACATATTCAGCTGTAACGAAAGCTCAATTTGGTATAACCTCAATGAAGAACGAATATATAACATACCTACAACTTAATCAGGAAGTGACGTCACGCTATCATGGGCATCGGCCTTCTTCTTACTCTCGGTAGCCACGGTATAAGGTGAATGTCAGATAAGACGAGGTACAAAATTGGAGCAAATTTTAATAAATTTATCATATATCAGTTGTATAAGACGACTGATAAATCACGAAACCATGTTTGTTTAGCTTGCAACACCCGGTATCCTATGAAATATTGGTTTTTAAAGATGGTAGAATGGTGACACGAAGACGACAGTTTCAAAAATATGATGATGTTCTTTATTCCATTTGACCAGCCGAAATGATGATCACATCCAGAAATTCAAAGTCCTTTCTACATATATACATATATATATTATTCCTTAATTGTAATTCATTTTTGAGATGAGCATTATATATATTAATTTTATTTCGGACTATTATTCTCATCTTTATTAGTTGTTGCTTTTTAGTTGTTGGTTTTCAGGACGTTTCCGCCAACTATTCCTCTGGCCTTCGTCAGGTGGTAACTGCGACAAATAGGAACTTCGAATCTCCTAACTGCATTCTAACAAATCACTGCCACTGTAGTTGTTGTCGTCTCACCACATTTCGGCCAAGTGAGCCTCTGGCTGGCTTTGAGTAGGATTGAAACCGCTATCTTCCGACAATGCTCATCTGGAACCGTAGAGATTTAACATCTCTATCAACTGCGCCACGGGTCCTGGAAGGGCAATCAAGGTTGGATTCTTTGATCTTATAAATCCACGTTTATTTATTATCTGATCTTCCATAGTCGGGTCCGTACCGATTGGTATATATATATATATATATATATATATATATATATATATATATATATATATATATATATATTATTCCTTAATTGGAATTCATTTTTGAGATGAGCATTATGTATATTAATTTATTTTTATTTCTGAAAAACAACAACTAATAAAGATGAGATTAATAGTCCGAAATAAAAATAAAATTAATATCGTTTCTACATGGGGGGGGGGGGGCTTCCTCATGTTCTTTTATTCCATTTGAGTGGCCGAAACGATGATGACATCCAGGAATTTAAAGTCGTTTCTACATGTTTAAAACTTTCTCCCTCGCTTCCAAAGGGACCCTCCTCTAACCATATCAGCTCTGTCTCCTATCTTTATCTCCAACTCTGTCTAACTCATCTTCGACTCTAGCTCCTATATTGAGTATTCATTTCTGCCATGACATCATACGTGTGTCGAAAAACAAGATCAACCCATGTGGCCTGAACATGCGTGGTTCGCACATGTTTCCAAACCATTTCTGCAGACAAAGAATTTTTACTAACCTATTTTTCGACCAAACTTATTTCTTAATATGTTTTTAATTTGCCATTGTTCGTTCTTTTCTAACTGACCTTATTTTAATTCAGTTTTCATAAAAAAGAATTAAACAATTAAAATTCCTTTTACAACAACATATCTAAACTAGTTTATGTGAAACTGAACAACGCGAAATTCCTTTTCTGAATCTATTTCTGAACCTTGCTTACAGGGTTCGAATCTCAGTCTATCTAATGTTTTTCTTACTTACAAGAAAAGGTTCCCCTTTTCTTGTAACATTGGGTTTAGATTAAGAATAGGATTAGGATTAGGTTAGTGCTAGGATTAGGGCCAGAGTGAGAGAGAGAGAGAGAGAGAGAGAGAGAGAGAGAGAGAGAGAGAGAGAGAGAGAGAGAGAGAGAGAGAATTACTTTCCTTTATATTTCTTGAGGGGGAAGAGGAAAGTATACCTTTCTAGTCATTATGCACATTTTTTTTTTGGCACTTCTGTATGACAGTTACATATTAGCATCGAAGACGAGTTATCGACGCCTGTTATTAGAAAGAGAACTGCCATCTAGCGACCATTATATGAACCTCAAATATAAGCAAGTGTTTACGATAACGCAAAAATATATACTAACCAAATAAAACGCACAAAAATATATGAAACATTTATTGTATAAAAAAATGTATCAAAATATAATTTTAATGTATTAATATAATTTTTTTTTTTCAATACAATATTGCAAGTGAAAGTCTTTTAGAAGTTTAAGGTTCAATAATATGCACGGGTGATACTAAAAATATAATTATGAAATACGTAAGACTGGTTATGGCTAGCGGAACGAGAAGAACTTACCCACGTAGATTAAATAAAGGGTTCAGTTCAAAATTTGGTACAGTTTCCGGAATTCGACCAGAATGACGGAGGTTACATCATTATAAAAATATTTGTTTTTATTTTGGAGGATGCAGGGCATCCGAAGAGATATTTTTCTAACAAAATGAAAGTATAATTTTTAGCAATAGGTATCTAGGAAAAGGCCACTACATATGTTATAAATTCCAAATTTCCACAACCTGGCAAATACTGGTACACGCTAGTAAATTTAGATTTGCAATTACAGAATATGATTCTAATTTTTTCCTTTGCTCTTTATTCTAACACTACACTAAGTTTACTGTTTTATTTCGCTACAGTTGATATTGTGTAAAATCATAGTGAACAATGCATTCAACAAAATTTCACACACATTTCTAGATACCTATATCTAATAAGTTCAAAAGAAAGGACACACTTAGGGAGGTATTTTGGTGGTCAAGTCACTAAATAGAGATTAGCTGGTTTCCCGGCATAGCCCAGGATGTAATATAGATTGACTGAAATACATGTTCTAGCTGGTTTCTAGGCGTTGCCAGGGATGTAATATAGACACATTATGTTGTATATTACCTGTTCTCTTCTCCCTAAGGTAAAACAATTTCATATACATGCTGTAAATTACCTATGCTAGGGATAAAACATGAACAATACCAGTCCTAGGGTAGATAAAACAAATAATACATAGAGATGAAAGATTCCTCTCCCCTAAGAATAAAACATATGTTCAATATCTGCTTTTGTTTTTTCATTGTTTATACGGTCCCGAGCAACGCCGGGTAGCATTTAATAAGAGAACAGTGGTGCAAATAATACAAATAATACAAATTATCTAAAATAATTCGAAACAAAGCAAACACTATTTAAAGCAACAAATATAATTAAAAAATTATGCAAACTTAAAAAAGAGTCTGATTCATATATAAAAGTTATTTTCTTTCCTTTTCTTTTTGCTAAGTTTTTCAGTTAAACGACCCAGGTGTTTTCTCGTTAAAAGTAAATTAAGCTAATAACTGAAAATAAAATAAATATGAAAAAACATGAAACATTCAGAATTTTTTCTTTTTTGTATAAAAAATATAATAAGTAGAATTCAATCACAAAAATCCCGTGTTATATAGAGGTCTTATTAGTATTGTTGTTCTTGTTGTTTGTTATTAGGACTTATTAAAAGTGAGTCTTAGAGTCCTATTAAGAGTCTTATTAAGAGTGATGTTGCATTCTGTGTTCGTGTAGCTGTATCAGAATTTTTGTAGGAATTTTTGAAACCCCTAACACGAAACTGCGAATAAAATATAAAAATCTCGTAATTTCTCTATTAAAAGCGGGTTATTTATTTTCTTTATGGATTATACTTCCAAAATAAACTATTACAGTTGTTTTAAAAGTAATAGAAATATTTTTTTTTTTTTTTGAAACAGTAATGAATTTTCCGAACTCAATATTTTTCAATTTTTAAACTTTAAAAATCTATCAAAATTTTTCTATTGATTCTATTTTTACGATATTTTCAGGGTCAATATGAAATTTTATGTTCTTTCCAATAAACTGAATATAATATTTTAGACAAACGTTTTTTTTTTAAATTCACGCCCCCCCCCATTTGTGTAAGTGTCACACATTTTCAAGTTTCTCTTAAAAAGTAAATAATTAATTTATGTTGAATAGTTTTATATATCACAAATTGAAGAGAAAAGGTCAATAAATAATATATTCAAATTTAAGACAAAAAAAATCCGTTTTTTAGAAATTTACCTGTAAAGTCCGAAGTTTAAAACCTTTTTTTAAAAAAAAAAACACATTGTTTTTTTTTTTTTAAAAATAAAACCTTGGTCCTTGCTACTTTAATTGAAAAAAAGATTAGGGCTTGAATTACATTTTTCGAGGAGTTATAAGCTTGGAAAGATGGGGTGGAATTAATCACTATTTACGAAATTTCTGACACCGCTACGTGTTATGAAGAGATTCATATATATAAAATGTTCATACTTAGAAGTGTAGAAGTTCTTTGAGTGTTCACATTGTAGATATGATATGTCGAGACATTGTGTATGTAAAGACATTTTAAAACACATGATATACATAAGACATATAAAGCATCTGGGCTTGACCTTTACTCCTGATCTTAAATAGAACAGGTACAGTTGCCAAGGTCGCTGGAAAAATGGTGGGATCCTTCTATCGACCCAGTAGATATCTCACTGCTGATGCGATTCTATATAAGAGCCAGGTACATCCGAAGATGGAGTACTGTTGCCACATCTGGGCAAGAGCTGCTAGAAAGGACTTATCCTGCCTTGATAGAGTTCAAAATAGACTTTGTAGTCTCGTAGATGTCCTTTTCTCTTCCCTGCAAACTCTATCTCACAGAAGAGATGCTGCGAGTTTGTCTCTGCTTTATCGTTATTTTCATGGAAAGTGTTTGACTGAGCTTCAGTCTATGGTCCCTCCTTGCCAAACTTTCACAAGAAACACTCGTCTAGCTGAAAACACTATCAATAATTCCCCCCACTCTTTATCTGTGCCTAAACCTAAACGTAGATTCCATGAACAAAGCTCCTTTCTTAGAACTGCATGCCTGTGGGATTGTCTTCCGTTTTCCTGCTTTCCAGCTGACTACAATATGGTTGTCTTCAAGTTCTTGATGAGCCGTCCCACTTGTTAACAAATTTACCGAATTTCCATTACGAACGATTACTATAATTGTCCTTTTGACATAATGTACACTCTTTTACCCTTATCCTCGAGTGGCCTCTTGGCCTTGATAAGTGGTGATGCCTATGTTAAAAAAAAAAAGCATTCGTCATAGGCTATATATTCGGCAGGTTTTTAACAGCATTTTGACTGTTTTTTTTATTTATAACTCCTTTTCCCAAATTTACTGTGTAGAGAGTGTGTAGCCACCTGTCATTCAATTGTAAGGGTGAAGAACTCCACTCAGAACTATAAAGATAAAAAAGCCTATAATAACTGGTATGATTGATATCTCCTTAAGATTCCAGTTTCTTTTCATATCATACATGAGACCTTGATATTTGGTCTGTTTCTCCCTTTCGGCTCTGTTCAGACCGCCAGCACTAGAGACACTCACATCAACCAAAGTTGCAACACTCTCTGACTTATTCCCTATAAATATGTCAGGTTTGACAGCATCTTCAAGGTAGGTGGCTGTAGGGATTACATGGTCATAATGTATGGTATATAAGTCATTTCCAACTGTTCTTTCAGGTTGATCTTCCCAGGACTTGCAACTACACTGGATGTTTAATTTTTTACAGATGGTCCAGTGGAGGTACTTACATACTCCATCATGTCTCGCTGTGTAGTAGCCGTCCCCCAAAAGAACCTTGCAACTTGATATCAGATGACACATCATGTACGTGATCGCAAATAAGCCTTGAGTTTAACCCTTATCCTCGAGTGGCCTCTGGGCCTTGATAAGTGGCGACTGTTATCTGATAACTGGCATGAGTGATATCTCCCTAAGATTCCAATTTCTTTTCATATGATGTATGTGATTGCAAATGGACCCTGAGATGAGTTTAACCCTTATCCTCGAGTGGCCTCTGGGCCTTGATAAGTGGTTACTCCTATGTAAGAAAAAAAATGGAAGAAGTAGAGAGTGCGTAGCCCCCTGTCATCCAGTTGTAAGGCTACTGTGCTCCACTCAGAACTATAAAGATAAAAAAGCTCTATAGACTGGCTAAAAGTATAAGTGGTGACGCTCTTATCCTCGAGTAGCCTCTTGGCCTTGATAAGTGGTGATGCCTATGTAAAAAAAAAAAAAAAAAAGCATTCGTCATACTAATGGTGCATGGTTTATATACAGGGTGTCCAAAAAGTCACTGAAGGGTTTTGCACTTCAATAGATTCTTTATTTTTGACTAGCCTGGGTGCCCGGCAGTGCT
>NC_136527.1:139169125-139176625 GCF_053919585.1 Euprymna scolopes
CTTTTTTATTGCTGCATAATTGTCTTGATGACCAGTTTTTATTAAATTGTACAGAATAGGTACAAAACACCCTTCCCTCCCCATGTTAAGAATGGCTTTCTAAATAATAATGCACTAGCACCAAAAAAGCTCTTTTTTATTGCTGCATAATTGTCTTGATGACCAGTTTTTATTAAATTGTACAGAATAGGTACAAAACACCCTTCCCTCCCCATGTTAAGAATGGCTTTCTAAATAATAATGCACTAGCACCAAAAAAGCTCTTTTTTATTGCTGCATAATTGTCTTGATGACCAGTTTTTATTAAATTGTACAGAATAGGTACAAAACACCCTTCCCTCCCCATGTTAAGAATGGCTTTCTAAATAATAATGCACTAGCACCAAAAAAGCTCTTTTTTATTGCTGCATAATTGTCTTGATGACCAGTTTTTATTAAATTGTACAGAATAGGTACAAAACACCCTTCCCTCCCCATGTTAAGAATGGCTTTCTAAATAATAATGCACTAGTACCAAAAAAGCTCTTTTTTATTGCTGCATAATTGTCTTGATGACCAGTTTTTATTAAATTGTACAGAATAGGTACAAAACACCCTTCCCTCCCCATGTTAAGAATGGCTTTCTAAATAATAATGCATTAGCACCAAAAAAGCTCTTTTTTATTGCTGCATAATTGTCTTGATGACCAGTTTTTATTAAATTGTACAGAATAGGTACAAAACACCCTTCCCTCCCCATGTTAAGAATGGCTTTCTAAATAATAATGCACTAGCACCAAAAAAGCTCTTTTTTATTGCTGCATAATTGTCTTGATGACCAGTTTTTATTAAATTGTACAGAATAGGTACAAAACACCCTTCCCTCCCCATGTTAAGAATGGCTTTCTAAACAATAATGCACTAGCACCAAAAAAGCTCTTTTTTATTGCTGCATAATTGTCTTGATGACCAGTTTTTATTAAATTGTACAGAATAGGTACAAAACACCCTTCCCTCCCCATGTTAAGAATGGCTTTCTAAATAATAATGCACTAGCACCAAAAAAGCTCTTTTTTATTGCTGCATAATTGTCTTGATGACCAGTTTTTATTAAATTGTACAGAATAGGTACAAAACACCCTTCCCTCCCCATGTTAAGAATGGCTTTCTAAATAATAATGCACTAGCACCAAAAAAGCTCTTTTTTATTGCTGCATAATTGTCTTGATGACCAGTTTTTATTAAATTGTACAGAATAGGTACAAAACACCCTTCCCTCCCCATGTTAAGACTGGCTTTCTAAATAATAATGCACTAGTACCCAAAAAGCTCTTTTTTATTGCTGCATAATTGTCTTGATGACCAGTTTTTATTAAATTGTACAGAATAGGTACAAAACACCCTTCCCTCCCCATGTTAAGAATGGCTTTCTAAATAATAATGCACTAGCACCCAAAAAGCTCTTTTTTATTGCTGCATAATTGTCTTGATGACCAGTTTTTATTAAATTGTACAGAATAGGTACAAAACACCCTTCCCTCCCCATGTTAAGAATGGCTTTCTAAATAATAATGCACTAGTACCCAAAAAGCTCTTTTTTATTGCTGCATAATTGTCTTGATGACCAGTTTTTATTAAATTGTACAGAATAGGTACAAAACACCCTTCCCTCCCCATGTTAAGAATGGCTTTCTAAATAATAATGCACTAGCACCCAAAAAGCTCTTTTTTATTGCTGCATAATTGTCTTGATGACCAGTTTTTATTAAATTGTACAGAATAGGTACAAAACACCCTTCCCTCCCCATGTTAAGAATGGCTTTCTAAATAATAATGCACTAGCACCAAAAAAGCTCTTTTTTATTGCTGCATAATTGTCTTGATGACCAGTTTTTATTAAATTGTACAGAATAGGTACAAAACACCCTTCCCTCCCCATGTTAAGAATGGCTTTCTAAATAATAATGCACTAGCACCCAAAAAGCTCTTTTTTATTGCTGCATAATTGTCTTGATGACCAGTTTTTATTAAATTGTACAGAATAGGTACAAAACACCCTTCCCTCCCCATGTTAAGAATGGCTTTCTAAATAATAATGCACTAGCACCAAAAAAGCTCTTTTTTATTGCTGCATAATTGTCTTGATGACCAGTTTTTATTAAATTGTACAGAATAGGTACAAAACACCCTTCCCTCCCCATGTTAAGAATGGCTTTCTAAATAATAATGCACTAGCACCAAAAAAGCTCTTTTTTATTGCTGCATAATTGTCTTGATGACCAGTTTTTATTAAATTGTACAGAATAGGTACAAAACACCCTTCCCTCCCCATGTTAAGAATGGCTTTCTAAATAATAATGCACTAGCACCAAAAAAGCTCTTTTTTATTGCTGCATAATTGTCTTGATGACCAGTTTTTATTAAATTGTACAGAATAGGTACAAAACACCCTTCCCTCCCCATGTTAAGAATGGCTTTCTAAATAATAATGCACTAGTACCAAAAAAGCTCTTTTTTATTGCTGCATAATTGTCTTGATGACCAGTTTTTATTAAATTGTACAGAATAGGTACAAAACACCCTTCCCTCCCCATGTTAAGAATGGCTTTCTAAATAATAATGCATTAGCACCAAAAAAGCTCTTTTTTATTGCTGCATAATTGTCTTGATGACCAGTTTTTATTAAATTGTACAGAATAGGTACAAAACACCCTTCCCTCCCCATGTTAAGAATGGCTTTCTAAATAATAATGCACTAGCACCAAAAAAGCTCTTTTTTATTGCTGCATAATTGTCTTGATGACCAGTTTTTATTAAATTGTACAGAATAGGTACAAAACACCCTTCCCTCCCCATGTTAAGAATGGCTTTCTAAATAATAATGCACTAGCACCAAAAAAGCTCTTTTTTATTGCTGCATAATTGTCTTGATGACCAGTTTTTATTAAATTGTACAGAATAGGTACAAAACACCCTTCCCTCCCCATGTTAAGAATGGCTTTCTAAACAATAATGCACTAGCACCAAAAAAGCTCTTTTTTATTGCTGCATAATTGTCTTGATGACCAGTTTTTATTAAATTGTACAGAATAGGTACAAAACACCCTTCCCTCCCCATGTTAAGAATGGCTTTCTAAATAATAATGCACTAGCACCAAAAAAGCTCTTTTTTATTGCTGCATAATTGTCTTGATGACCAGTTTTTATTAAATTGTACAGAATAGGTACAAAACACCCTTCCCTCCCCATGTTAAGAATGGCTTTCTAAATAATAATGCACTAGCACCAAAAAAGCTCTTTTTTATTGCTGCATAATTGTCTTGATGACCAGTTTTTATTAAATTGTACAGAATAGGTACAAAACACCCTTCCCTCCCCATGTTAAGACTGGCTTTCTAAATAATAATGCACTAGTACCCAAAAAGCTCTTTTTTATTGCTGCATAATTGTCTTGATGACCAGTTTTTATTAAATTGTACAGAATAGGTACAAAACACCCTTCCCTCCCCATGTTAAGAATGGCTTTCTAAATAATAATGCACTAGCACCCAAAAAGCTCTTTTTTATTGCTGCATAATTGTCTTGATGACCAGTTTTTATTAAATTGTACAGAATAGGTACAAAACACCCTTCCCTCCCCATGTTAAGAATGGCTTTCTGAAAAATATTATTTGGATTTAAGATGAATTTCCACATGTCTCCTTAAATTAGAAAAATCTGTGAATGATGAACAATGTGTATATATATATATTAAATTTTAGATTTAAAACAGGTCAAGACACTAGATATCTACACTAAATAGCACACACAAAGGAACGGGTCAACAGGGGGTCAAATAGGCCTTTGTCCTGTAAGTGCCTGCTCATTGTCTAATTAGGAAGGGTGCGGTGGATACTAAAAAGCTGATTGGCTAACTAAAATCTCAATAGAAGGTGCGTATATAAAAACGCGAGACAACCACAAAATTCTCGCATAAGCCTGAAGAATCCTAGAGTGGATGAAACACGGAATATTCAGTGTAGCTTAATCACCATATATATTTTATAACTTACTAACTAGCTTAATCGCCATATATATGTGTTTGGATTCTTAATCAGGCAGGAGGATATGATGCCTCTAGTGTGTTAGGGTTAGGGTTAGGTTCATTATGCTTGCATGCCTTCTCGCTTCCAGCTGACCTCGCTGGCTGACCTCACGGTGAAAAAGGAGCAGCTTACATAGCCTTCCCATCATCAAGACTCCTACTGTGCCTCCACGTTGGCCACACATGGTAACTGGGTGCCTTGCGGCTCCAGGCTAAACTCGGAGTAGCAGGAGACTCCAGAGCTAGTGCGTTATGGCCCATTGATGCGTGGACATGCCCTGGCACACTACCAACCCCTATCCCACTATCTTGTGGGTGCTCTTGGTTGGGCAAAGACTAGTGGAACCACCCCCAAAATCAAACACCACTGCCTTGTGGGCCTTATTAGAGCAAAAGGCTACAAGATGGGTACTCTGACTTCAAATCCTACTACTGCTTTGCAGTTTTCCTTAAACCTCATCCAGAAAGAAAAGGCATAGTAGCGGATATGATAGGGCGACAATTTACCTCACTGAGATGACTTTTGGCCAGCAGCTGCGGCCTTCTCTGCTGCAAGTCGTCGCAGGTTCACTCCACTGGAAATGAGCATTGGAAGTTCAGAGGGTGTCTATCCGATGCGCAACAGATACTGCACCTAAACTGCGCAAGCAAGTTTGGAGCCAAGGTGGGAAGTCCTGTGGCGATGGAGTGAGACTACGCCAACACCGAGGGATAAAGCACTGAGGCACCAACTAGTCATCGTCAAGATTGACGGACTACATGATGATTATGTTCCCAAATATTCAAATGTTGAATAGGAAAAAGGGCCTCAACTCCTGCCTGGATGTGACAACAGTACTCCATTTTAGGACGTACTATGGATAGAGGACTACATCAGCAATAAGATACCTACTGGAGTGTTAGAGTGAGCCAACAATATTTTCAGCAATCTTGGAAACAGATTTGATGTTATGTGTTCAGTTTCAGATCAAGTAAGAAAAAAAAAACAACAACTAGATTCAAAATACGAAACCTTGCCAAAGTAGAGTCTTTCCCCAAAATTCATCCAGATAAGTAGAAAAGCCGCATTTATTGCCTTTGGTAACAATTATGTGTTGACTATTTGTTTTTCTCTAAAACTCTAAGAGAATTCTAAGAGCAAGAAATATATTTGTTGAAATTCTTTACGGACATTTTTTATGGTCCGTTTCACTAAACTGTCGGCAGGTGGCGCTTCTCTGTTATTAGAACTGACAAAAAATATCAGTAGAAACCATTGTTCTGGAAACTCCATTTATCGACTACAAAATGTCGTCCCAATAGTGTAGAAGTAGCAGTGTCAGAAGTCGCCATTACAAACTAGTGAATAAACATTTGTATATTTCTTTCTGATGCTCGACCTCTTTCCTAGCATGTGTTCCATTTCAGATCAAGTAAAACTTTTATGGGTTTTTGCATATGCTGAAAACGAATTTCACATTTAAATCTGGGTCTGGATCTTAAGACATAGTTTGGCACTACTGCATTACACAGATAACAAATTTGGAGCCAAGGTGGAAAGTCCTATAGCGATAGAGAGAGACTATGCCAACACCGACGGATAAAGCACTGAGACCCTGATTAGTCATCGTCAAGGCCTGATGATGATGATGATTATGTTCCCAAATATTCAAATGTTGAATAGAAAAAAGGGCCTCAACTCCTGCCTGGATGTGGCAACAGTACTCCATTTTAGGACGTACTACAGACAGATGACTACATCAGCAATAAGATACCTACAGAGCGCTAGAGTGAGCCAACAGTTTTTTCATTTAAAGAAAACGATCATGTTTGCTTTATATAAGACACAGAAGAGTTCAAAAGGGAGGTAATTTTCAAACATCTTGTGGGCCTTATCACAGCAAAAGGCTAAGAGATGGGAACTCTGATTTCAAATCCTACTGCTGCCTTGCCTCATCCAGAAAGAAAAGGCATAATAGCGGACACGATATGGCGACTGTTTACCTCACTGAGATTACTTTTGGTTAGAAGTTGCGGCATCCTCTGCTGCCAGTCGTCGCAGTTTCGCTCCACTGAAAATGAGCATTGGAGGTTCAGAGGGTGTTTATCTGATGCGCAACAGATACTGCACCTAAACTGCGCAAGCAAGTTTGGAGCCAAGGTGGGATGCCCTGTGGTGAAGGATACTGAGGCCTCGACTAGTCATCGTCAAGGCTGATGGATGGCATGATGATGATGATGATGAGACAGACAGAAAAGATGAAAAAAAAGTATTTGAATTTAAGATGAATTTGCATATATCTCCTTAAATTAGACGGATCTGTGAATGACGAGCCAAGTATATATATATATATTGCAAGTATATATATATATTGCAAGTATATATATATATAGCATATATATATGCTATATATATATAGCAAGTATATATATAATAAGTATATATATATAGCAAGTATATATACATATGTATATATATATATATATAGCAAGTATATATACATGTGTATATATATAGCAAGTATATATACATATGTATATATAGCAAGTATATATACATATGTGTATATATATATATATAGCAAGTATATATACATATGTATATATACATATATATATATATATATATATAGAGAGAGAGAGAGCAAGTATATATATATATATAGCAAGTATATATACATATGTATATATATATATATATATAGCAAGTACATATGTATATATATATATATAGCAAGTATATATACATATGTATATATATATATATAGCAAGTACATATGTATATATATATAGAGAGAGAGCAAGTATATATACATTATATATATATATAGCAAGTATATATACACATATATATATATATATATATATATATAGAGAGAGAGAGAGAGAGAGAGCAAGTATATATATATATATATATATAGCAAGTATATATACATATGTATATATATATATAGCAAGTATATATACATATGTATATATATATAGAGAGAGAGAGAGAGCAAGTATATATATATATAGCAAGTATATATACATATGTATATGTATATATATATAACTACTTCATTTACTCACATAAATTTAATATACGAAAGTATAGATTTATGCGTAAACTTTAAGTATTTATTTACTGTAGCAAGTATATATGTATATATATATATATATATATATATATATATATACAGCAAGTATATATACATATGTATATATATATAGCAAGTATATATACATATGTATGTATATATATATATATATATATATATATATATAAAATAGAATGAAAAGCATATCTTATTTTTCTTTTATTAATATTGGAATTTTTTCCTTTTTTTTTGTTGTGAATTTTTCCATGGATTTCTGCCTTTGGATTATTATGGACCATCTTCTTTCAATTATGGGATTTTTGGATTTTACTTGTGCAAATGGAAATTCAATTAACTTTCTTGAAATTATATACTTG
>NC_136527.1:139181625-139349125 GCF_053919585.1 Euprymna scolopes
AGTTCAGATATTTCTCAAAGGTCAAGTATTGTATTTCATAGATAACTCTTGGAAAAGATTTAATTTTAGTTCAGGCAGTTCTCAAAGATCAAGTGCTGCATGGCGTAGTTAACATTAGCAAATAATTTTTCATTTTAGTTCAGATATTTCTCAAAGGTCAAGTATTGTATTTCATAGATAACTCTTGGAAAAGATTTAATTTTAGTTCAGGCAGTTCTCAAAGATCGAGTGTTGCATGGCGTAGTTAACATTAGCAAATAATTTTTCATTTTAGTTCAGATATTTCTCAAAGGTCAAGTATTGTATTTCATAGATAACTCTTGGAAAAGATTTCATTTTAGTTCAGGCAGTTCTCAAAGATCAAGTGTTGCATGGCGTAGTTAACATTAGCAAATAATTTTTCATTTTAGTTCAGATATTTCTCAAAGGTCAAGTATTGTATTTCATAGATAACTCTTCGAAAAGATTTAATTTTAGTTCAGGCAGTTTTCAAAGATCAAGTGTTGCATGGCGTAGTTAACATTAGCAAATAATTTTTCATTTTAGTTCAGATATTTCTCAAAGGTCAAGTATTGTATTTCATAGATAACTCTTGGAAAAGATTTAATTTTAGTTCAGGCAGTTCTCAAAGATCAAGTGTTGCATGGCGTAGTTAACATTAGCAAATAATTTTTCATTTTAGTTCAGATATTTCTCAAAGCTCAAGTATTGTATTTCATAGATAACTCTTGGAAAAGATTTAATTTTAGTTCAGCCAGTTCTTAAATATCAAGTGTTGCATGGCGTAGTTAACATTAGCAAATAATTTTTCATTTTAGTTCAGATATTTCTCAAAGCTCAAGTATTGTATTTCATAGATAACTCTTGGAAAAGATTTAATTTTAGTTCAGGCAGTTCTCAAAGATCAAGTGTTGCATGGCGTAGTTAACATTAGCAAATAATTTTTCATTTTAGTTCAGATATTTCTCAAAGGTCAAGTATTGTATTTCATAGATAACTCTTGGAAAAGATTTAATTTTAGTTCAGGCAGTTCTCAAAGATCAAGTGTTGCATGGCGTAGTTAACATTAGCAAATAATTTTTCATTTTAGTTCAGATATTTCTCAAAGCTCAAGTATTGTATTTCATAGATAACTCTTGGAAAAGATTTAATTTTAGTTCAGGCAGTTCTCAAAGATCAAGTGTTGCATGGCGTAGTTAACATTAGCAAATAATTTTTCATTTTAGTTCAGATATTTCTCAAAGCTCAAGTATTGTATTTCATAGATAACTCTTGGAAAAGATTTAATTTTAGTTCAGGCAGTTCTTAAATATCAAGTGTTGTTTTTTTTCATAGTTGTTGTCATTGCTGAGTGCTTTTATAAATGATTCTGAAGACGATCTCTTCGGTTATGCAATGATTTATATCTCTATTAGTTATGTAATTATTTTTATCTCTATTATTTGTGTAATGATTTATATATCCCTACGTGGTATGCAATGATTTATATCTCTTTGGGTTATATAATGATTTGTAACTATGTTTTATGTAATGATTTTTAAATCTACGGTTTATGTAATGATATATATCTCTATGGGTTATATAATGATTTATATCTCTATTAGTTATGTAATTATTTTTATCTCTATTATTTGTGTAATGATTTATATATCCCTACGTGGTATGCAATGATTTATATCTCTTTGGGTTATATAATGATTTGTAACTATGTAATGATTTATAAATCTATGGTTTATGTAATGATATATATCTCTATGGGTTATATAATGATTTATATCTCTATTAGTTATGTAATTATTTTTATCTCTATTATTTGTGTAATGATTTATATATCCCTACGTGGTATGCAATGATTTATATCTCTTTGGGTTATATAATGATTTGTAACTATGTAATGATTTATAAATCTATGGTTTATGTAATGATATATATCTCTATGGGTTATATAATGATTTATATCTCTATTAGTTATGTAATTATTTTATCTCTATTATTTGTGTAATGATTTATATATCCCTACATAGTATGTAATGATTTATATCTCTTTGGGTTATATAATGATTTGTAACTATGTTTTATGTAATGATTTATAAATTTAGGGTTTATGTAATGATATATATCTCTATGGGTTATATAATGATTTATATTTCTATTAGTTATGTAATTATTTTTATCTCTATTATTTGTGTAATGATTTATATATCCCTACGTGGTATGCAATGGTTTATATCTCTTTGGGTTATATAATGATTTGTAACTATGTTTTATGTAATGATTTATAAATCTACGGTTTATGTAATGATATATATCTCTATGGGTTATATAATGATTTGTAACTATGTTTTTTGTAATGATTTATATATCTAGGGTTTATGTAATGATATATATCTCTATGGGTTATATAATGATTTATAGCTCTATTAGTTATGTAATTATTTTTATCTCTATTATTTGTGTAATGATTTATATATCCCTACGTGGTATGTAATGATTTATATCTCTTTGGGTTATATAATGATTTGTAACTATGTTTTATGTAATGATTTATAAATCTATGGTTTATGTAATGATATATATCTCTATGGGTTATATAATGATTTATATCTCTATTAGTTATGTAATTATTTTTATCTCTATTATTTGTGTAATGATTTATATATCCCGACGTGGTATGCAATGATTTATATCTCTTTGGGTTATATAATGATTTGTAACTAGGTTTCATGTAATTATTTATAGATCTACGGTTTATGTAATGATATATATCTCTATGGGTTATATAATGATTTGTAACTATCTTTTATGTAATGATTTATAAATCTACGGTTTATGTAATGATATATATCTCTATGGGTTATATAATGATTTGTAACTATGTTTTTTGTAATGATTTATATATCTAGGGTTTATGTAATGATATATATCTCTATGGGTTATATAATGATTTATAGCTGTATTAGTTATGTAATTATTTTTATCTCTATTATTTGTGTAATGATTTATATATCCCTACGTGGTATGCAATGATTTATATCTCTTTGGGTTATATAATGATTTGTAACTAGGTTTTTTGTAATGAGTTATATATCTAGGGTTTATGTAATGATATATATCTCTTTGGGTTATATAATGATTTGTAACTAGGTTTCATGTAATTATTTATAGATCTACGGTTTATGTAATGATATATATCTCTATGGGTTATATAATGATTTATATCTCTATTAGTTATGTAATTATTTTTATCTCTATTATTTGTGTAATGATTTATATATCCCTACGTGGTATGCAATGATTTATATCTCTTTGGGTTATATAATGATTTGTAACTAGGTTTCATGTAATTATTTATAGATCTACGGTTTATGTAATGATATATATCTCTATGGGTTATATAATTATTTGTAACTATGTTTTATGTAATGATTTATAAATCTAGGGTTTATGTAATGATATATATCTCTATGGGTTATGTAATTATTTTTATCTCTATTATTTGTGTAATGATTTATATATCCCTACGTGGTATGTAATGATTTATATCTCTTTGGGTTATATAACGATTTGTAACTATGTTTTATGTAATGATTTATAAATCTATGGTTTATGTAATGATATATATCTCTATGGGTTATAGAGGGTGTTCCAAAAGTCTTGTTCACATTTCAAGTCGTCATATCTTCATAACTGAATAGTAGAAAGATGAAAGTGGTACCATTTTAAAGCTAAATGCATTAAGTTTTTTGTAAGGCTTTTGATATTTTTCTTTTTTTTTTTAGATCCATTATCTTAATAGTTCTTAAGATATTCAATGTCAAAATGTGCCCAAGACTTTTGGAACACCCTGTATTATTTCATTCCTGGTGTTTTCCTTAAGTTCTTGCGAGGTTTGGGGTATCCAAAAAGTCACTGCAAGAATTGAAGGAAAACATCAGGAACGAAATCAATTTCTTAAAGCTGTCCAACACATGTCAACATGTAAAACGCACATTGATCTGATGATGATGTATTTCATAGCAAACACTAGTAAAAAAATGTAATTTTAGTTCAAGCAGTTCTCAAAGATCAGGTGTTGCTTTTCATAGGAAACACTAAAAAATAATTTTCCATTTTAGTTCAGATATTTCTGAAAGGTCAAATGTATTTCATAGCAAACACTAGTAAAAATATGTAATTTTAGTTCAAGCAGTTCTCAAAGATCAGGTGTTGCTTTTCATAGGAAACACTAAAAAATAATTTTCCATTTTAGTTTAGATATTTCTGAAAGGTCAAATGTATTTCATAGCAAACACTAGTAAAAAAATGTAATTTTAGTTCAGGCAGTTCTCAAAGATCAGGTGTTGCTTTTCATAATAAACACTAAAAAATAATTTTCCATTTTAGTTCAGATATTTCTGAAAGGTCAAATGTATTTCATAGCAAACACTAGTAAAATATGTAATTTTAGTTCAAGCAGTTCTCAAAGATCAATTGTTGCTTTTCATAGGAAACACTTAAAAATAATTTTCCATTTTAGTTTAGATATTTCTGAAAGATCTATTGTTGTATATTTCATAACAAACACTAATAAAAACAAATGTAATTTTAGTTCAGGCAGTTCTCAAAGATCAATTGTTGCTTTTCATAATAAACACTAAAAGATAATTTTCCATTTTAGTTTAGATATTTCTGAAAGGTCAAATGTATTTCATAGCAAACACTAGTAAAATATGTAATTTTAGTTCAGGCAGTTCTCAAAGATCAATTGTTGCTTTTCATAATAAACACTAAAAAATAATTTTTCATTTTAGTTCAGATATTTCTGAAAGGTCAAATGTATTTCATAGCAAACACTAGTAAAATATGTAATTTTAGTTCAGGCAGTTCTCAAAGATCAATTGTTGCTTTTCATAATAAACACTAAAAAATAATTTATCATTTTAGTTCAGATATTTCTCAAAGGTCAAATGTATTTCATAGCAAACACTAGTAAAATATGTAATTTTAGTTCAGGCAGTTCTCAAAGATCAATTGTTGCTTTTCATAATAAACACTAAAAAATAATTTATCATTTTAGTTCAGATATTTCTCAAAGGTCAAATGTATTTCATAGCAAACACTAGTAAAATATGTAATTTTAGTTCAGACAGTTCTCAAAGATCAATTGTTGCTTTTCATAATAAACACTAAAAAATAATTTATCATTTTAGTTCAGATATTTCTCAAAGGTCAAATGTATTTCATAGCAAACACTAGTAAAATATGTAATTTTAGTTCAGACAGTTCTCAAAGATCAATTGTTGCTTTTCATAATAAACACTAAAAAATAATTTTTCATTTTAGTTCAGATATTTCTGAAAGGTCAAATGTATTTCATAGCAAACACTAGTAAAATATGTAATTTTAGTTCAGGCAGTTCTCAAAGATCAATTGTTGCTTTTCATAATAAACACTAAAAAATAATTTTTCATTTTAGTTCAGATATTTCTGAAAGGTCAAATGTATTTCATAGCAAACACTAGTAAAATATGTAATTTTAGTTCAGACAGTTCTCAAAGATCAATTGTTGCTTTTCATAATAAACACTAAAAAATAATTTATCATTTTAGTTCAGATATTTCTCAAAGGTCAAATGTATTTCATAGCAAACACTAGTAAAATATGTAATTTTAGTTCAGGCAGTTCTCAAAGATCAGGTGTTGCTTTTCATAGGAAACACTAAAAAATAATTTTCCATTTTAGTTTAGATATTTCTCAAAGATCTATTGTTGTATATTTCATAACAAACACTAAAACAAATGTAATTTTAGTTCAGGCAGTTCTCAAAGATCAATTGTTGCTTTTCATAATAAACACTAAAAAATAATTTTCCATTTTAGTTCAGATATTTCTCAAAGGTCAAATGTATTTCATAGCAAACACTAGTAAAATATGTAATTTTAGTTCAGGCAGTTCTCAAAGATCAGGTGTTGCTTTTCAAAGTAACACTAACAAATAATTTATCATTTTAGTTCAGATATTTCTCAAAGATCAATTGTTGTACATTTCATAACAAACACTAATAAAAAAAAATGTAATTTTAGTTCAGGCAGTTCTCAAAGATCAATTGTTGCTTTTCATAATAAACACTAAAAAATAATTTATCATTTTAGTTCAGATATTTCTCAAAGGTCAAATGTATTTCATAGCAAACACTAGTAAAATATGTAATTTTAGTTCAGGCAGTTCTCAAAGATCAGGTGTTGCTTTTCAAAGTAACACTAACAAATAATTTATCATTTTAGTTCAGATATTTCTCAAAGATCAATTGTTGTACATTTCATAACAAACACTAATAAAAAAAAATGTAATTTTAGTTCAGGCAGTTCTCACAGTTCAAGTGTTGCTTTTCATAATTGTTGCTTTTGTAAATGAGTTTGAAGATGATCCCTTTAGGAAAAAGCAGAACCACAAGTCTGACACGAATATGGTTTGTCGTCCGTGTGCATGTGTGACTTTAGATTTTAGTTCAAGCAGTTCTCAAAGATCAAGTGTTGCTTTTCATACTTAGATTTAACAATTAATTTTTCATTTTAGTTCAGACATTTCTCAACGGTCAAGTATTGCGTTTCATACCTAACACTTGGAAAAGATGAAAAGATGAAGTTCAGGCAGTTCTCAAAGATCAGGTGTTGCATTTCATAGTTGCTGTCATTATTTTTTTATTTATTTTTTATTTTTTACACAGGCATCACCACATCATCAAGGCCAAGAGGCCACTCGAGGATAAGGGTTAAAGAGTGTACAGTAGAAATTGGACAATATAGTAATCAATTCGGCCAATTTGTTAACTTATATGAAACAGCTCATCAAGAACTTGTTTACGTTAGACTTGAAGACAACCATATTGTAGTCAGCTGGAAAGCAGGAAAACAGAGGACAATTCCACAGGTGTTGATTCCTTTTGTAAATGAGTTTGAAGGAAATCTCTTTGGGAAAACGCTGAACCACAAATCTGACATGAATATGGTTTGTCATCTTGTGTGCATGGGCAAATTCGGATTTTAGTTCAAGCAGTTCTCAGATATCAAGTGTTGCTTTTCGTAGTAAAGATTAACAAATAATGTTTCATTTTAGTTCAGATATTTCTCAAATGTCAAGTACTGCATTTCACAGCAAACACTAGTAAAAAAAAATGTTATTTTAGTTCAGGCAGTTCTCAAAGATCAAGTGTTGCTTTTCATAGTAAACACTAACAAATAATTTTCATTTTAGTTCAGATATTTCTCAAAGATCAAATATTGTATTTCATATCTAACACTAGTAAAAGAATGTTATTTTAGTTCAGGCAGTTCTCAAAGATCAAGTGTTGGTTTTCATAGCTGCTGTCATTACTGAGTGTTTTTGTAAATGATTTTGAAGACGATCTCTTCGCGAAAATGCAGAACTACAAATCTGGCATGAATACGGTTTGTCATCGGCATGCATACGCAGGTGTGACTTAAGATTCGAATTCTGCAAAAATTTCCGCCCACAAACGTCACAAGAAAATGGTTTCTGTCCGCTGTGTATCAAAGCGTGTGATTTCATGTGCTGTTTGAGCGTGAAAGCGACTCCACAGATGTCGCAGAGGTAAGGCCTCTGGCCTGTATGCGATCTCATGTGCGTGTTCAGGTTGTCTTTGCGTGAAAACGAAGAGCCGCACACGTCACAAGAATGTGGTCGCTCTCCGCTGTGTGTCCGAAGATGCATTGTGAGGTTGGAACCGACTGAAAATTCTCGGCCGCAGATCGTACATGAATATTGCTTCTCACCTGTGTGCGTCCGAACATGACGTTTCAGGTAACGATTTTGTGTGAATTCATTTCCGCAAACTTCGCATGAATAGGTTGTCTTTGCTTTGTGCATTTTCATGTGTTTATTGAAGGCAGATTTCTTAGAAAACATAGAATTACATTCAACACAAGAATACGATGCCTTCTCACAAGACCCCTCCATGTCTAAGGACCTGTTTTGAAAAAAAAAAAAAAATAACGAATATGTTTTACAAATAACTAATATACTTTACAGAAGAAGTCAACACTTTTCTAAATATAAAGACGTATTCTCTGCGTGGGAGAACGTGTTGTCATTGGTGAGACCACTTATTTTTTTAGAAGCATTAGTCATCAAGCGTTCAATATAGAGTTAGTCTGTTCACAAAACCTATCCATGTCTAAGGACGATTAAAAAATAACCAATATATGTTAGAGAAAAAAGTAAATAATTTTTTTTAAATATATAGAAAAAGTCTCTGTTGGTTTGTCGGTTTCATTTAAAAATACCCCTTTAGCATAACAGGTTTAATCTGCAAAAAAAAGAAAAAAATATATATTAAGAAATAGAAGCGGTATAATTCATCACTTACTACAATTTCTAATTATTCAACTTCTTTAGAAATATGATGCATTTTCTTTGTGCATCAACATATGTTTGGCAAAGACAATAATGAAAATGCTTTAAAAAACTAATAAACTTTACATTAGGAGTTTTAGAAAATACAGAGTCTCTTCACGAAATCTATCCATGTCTAAGGACTTGATTAAAAAATAACTAATATATTTTACAGAAAAAAGTAAATAATTTTTTTTAAATATATAGAAAAAGTCTCTGTTGGTTTGTCGGTTTCATTTAAAAATACCCCTTTAGCATAACAGGTTTAATCTGCAAAAAAAAGAAAAAAATATATATTAAGAAATAGAAGCGGTATAATTCATCACTTACTACAATTTCTAATTATTCAACTTCTTTAGAAATATGATGCATTTTCTTTGTGCATCAACATATGTTTGGCAAAGACAATAATGAAAATGCTTTAAAAAACTAATAAACTTTACATTAGGAGTTTTAGAAAATACAGAGTCTCTTCACGAAATCTATCCATGTCTAAGGACTTGATTAAAAAATAACTAATATATTTTACAAAAAAAGTAAATGATTTTTTTTAAATATATAGAAAAAGTCTCTGTTTAAAAATACTACTTTAACAAGTTTAACCTGAAAGAAAAGAAACAGTATATTAAGAGAATGTATATATTATAATTTTTTAAATATATAAGTTTTTTAAATAATTTTTTAAAATATATAATTTTTAAAATATATAATTTTTAAAAATAATTTTTAAAATATATAATTTTTAAAATATATAATTTTTTTAAATATATAATTTTTTTAAACAATTCTTTAAAATATATAATTTTTTAAAATAATTTTTTAAATATATAATTTTTAAAATATATAATTTTTAAAATATATAATTTTTTAAAAATAATTTTTTAAAAATAATTTTTTAAAATATATAATTTTTTAAAATATATAATTTTTTGAAATATATAATTTTTTAAAATATATAACTTTTTAAAATAATTTTTTTAAATATATAATTTTTTAAATATATTGAATATATGAATATGCTTTACAAAAGTCAATAATTTGTTAAATATATAGAAAACAATCTCTTTTGTTTGGTGTCTCTAATTTAAAAGTACTTCTTTAATATAGCAGGTTTCATCTGTAAAAAAAAAGAAAAACATATTAAGAGAAATAGAAGCAGTATTATTCATCACTTACTGCAGTTTATAATTATTCAACTTCTTTATGAATATAATTTCTTTCCTTTGTGTATCAACATATATTTTGCAAAGACAGATTTTTCAGAAAATATAGTTATACATTCAACACAAGAATCTGATGTCACTTCACAAGCCCCCCCTCCATTGTTTTAGGATGTGATTTAGAAAAAAAAAAACAATGAATATGCTTTTCAAAAAACTAATAAACTTTACATTAGGAGTTTTAGAAAATAGAGTTAGTCTCTTCAAAAAACCTATCCATGTCTAAAGGACTTGATTAAAAAATAGCTAATATATTTTACAGAAAAAAAGGAAATGATATTTTTAAATATATAGAAAAAGTCTCCGTTTGTTTGTTGGTCTAATTTAAAAATACTCCTTTAACATAATGGGTTTGGTTGGTTGGTTGGTTGTTTTTGTTTTACGGCATATCAACCCTTTTCGGGTTATTTAATGCCGAATCCAAAGATTTTGAAGAAAATTTTTTTTAATAGAATATATTTGTTGTTTTCACGTCGGTTTCTATTTAACCCATAGTTGGGACCCTAACAGGTACTACCACTCCGGGTCAGAGTGAACCTGGAAGCAATGGTATTTAAAGGGTGGCTCCACACTCCCCAAAGCCCACAAGCTGGGGCCTCACCACTGGATATAGTTTAAGGTCATATCCAAGATCTCCATTGAGGGACTTTTACACTCCGCAGGGGGGCAGTCGGCATATTCTAATGCCCCACCGACAGGGCCCAATAATGGGTTTCATCTGTAAAAAAAGCAAAAATATGTTAAGCAAAATAGAAGTGTGATTATATGTCATTGACTGCAATTTTTAATAATTCAACTTCTTTATTAATATGATTTCTCGTTTAACGTAACAGGTTTCACCTACAAGAAAAGAAAAAGTATATTAAGAAAAATAGAAGCGGTATTATTTATCACTTACTGCAATTTGTAATGATTCAACTTTTTTATCAGATATTTGGAACGTTCTTAATTTTTCGACATGTTTTAAAAAAAATTATGAATATGCGTTACAGAAAAAAGTCAATAAGTTTCTAAATATATAGAAAAAGTCTCTTTTTGTTGGTGTCTCGAATTTGAAAATACTCATTTCACATAACAGGTTTAATCTGTAAAAACATAAAGAATTATATTCTTTAATTGGAATTCATTATTGAGATGACTATTATTTATTAATTTCATTTATTGCAGACTATTATTCTCATCTTTATTAGTTGTTGTTTCACGACGTTTCAGCCAACTATTCCTCTGGGCTTCGTCAGGTGGTAACCACGACAGGATAGGAACTCCGAATCTCCTAACTGCATCCTCAGCAATTACTGCCTTCCATAGTTGTTGTCATCTCACCACGTTTTTGCCAAGTAAACCTCTGGTCGGTTTTGGGTAGGATTGAAACCGCTATCTTCAGACAATTCCAACCAGGAACCATAGAGATTCAACGTAAGTATCCACTGCGCCACATATTTTCAAATTAGTAATAATATAGTAATATTTTCTTTTTGTTGAAAAAATATTTTCAAATTATATTGTAATAATTTCTGTTTGTTAAAAAAGTTTTTTAAAATTAGTAATATATTGTAATAATTTCTTTTTGTTGAAAACGTATTTTTAAATTAGTAATACTCTATGTTGAAAACCTTTTTCAAACAAATAATATATAACACTTTCTTTTATGCCCAATGAATATTTTCACATTATTAATATATTGTTATACTCTATTTTAGTTGGAAAAGTATTTTCGAATTAGTAAAATATAGTAATACTCTCTTTTTATGTGAAAAGTAATTTTTAGTTAGTGATATATAGTAATCTCTTTGTTTTAATAGTATTTAAAAATTAGGAATATAGTGATATTTCTTTAATATATTATAATACTTTTTGTTGAAAAAGTATTTTTTAAATAGTAGTACATTGTAATATCATTTTCTGTTGAAAAAGTACTTTTTAATTAGTAATATATAGTAATACTCTTTTTTTGTTGAACAAGTATTTTTAATTTAGTAATATATTGTAATACTCTTTTTTATTGAAAAAACATTTTAAAATTAGTAATATATCGTAATACTCTTTTTTGTTGAAAAAGGATTTTAAAATTAGTAATATATCGTAATGCTCTTTTTATTGAAAAAGTATTTTTAAATTAGTAATATATAGTAATATTCATTTCTGTTGGAAAAGTATTTTTTAATTAGTAATATATAGTAATACTCATTTTTGTTGAAAAAGTATTTTTAATTAGTAATATATAGTAATACTCTTTTTTGTTGGAACAGTATTTTTAATTAGTAATATATAGTAATACTCATTTTTGTTGAAAAAGTATTTTTTAATTAGTAATATATAGTAATACTCATTTTTGTTGAAAAAGTATTTTTGATTTAGTAATATACAGTAATACTCTTTTTTGTTGAAAAAGCATTTTTAATTTAGTAATATACAGTAATACTCTTTTTTGTTGAAAAAGTATTTTTAAATAGTAATATATAGTAATACTCTTTTTTTGTTGAAAAAGTATTTTTTAATTAGTAATATATCGTAATACTCTTTTTTGTTGAAAAAGTATTTTTAAATTAATAATATATAGTAATACTCGTTTTTTGTTGAAAAAATACTTTTAAATAAGTAATATATAGTAATACTCTTTTTTGTTGAAAAAAGTATTTTAAATTAGTAATATATCGTAATACTCTTTTTTTTTGTTGAAAAAGCATTTTTTAATTAGTAATATATCGTAATACTCTTTTTTGTTGAAAAAAGTATTTTAAATTAGTAATATATCGTAATACTCTTTTTTGTTGAAAAAGCATTTTTTAATTAGTAATATATCGTAATACTCTTTTTTGTTGAAAATGTATTTTTTAATTAGTAACATATAGTAATTCTCTTTTTTTGTTGAAAAAGTATTTTTTAATTAGTAATACATCTTAATACTATTTTTTGTTGAAAATGTATTTTTAAATTAGTAATATATCGTAATACTCTTTTTTGTTGAAACGTATTTTTAATTAGTGATATATAGTAATACTCATTTTTGTTGAAAAAGGATTTTTTAATTAGTAATACATCGTAATACTCTTTTTTGTTGAAAAAGTATTTTTTAATTAGTAATATATCGTAATACTCTTTTTGTTGAAACGTATTTTTAATTAGTAATATATAGTAATACTCATTTTTTGTTGAAAAAGTATTTTTTTAATTAGTAATATATAGTAATACTCTTTTTTGTTGAAAAAATATTTTTTAGTTAGTAACATTGTCCAATTTCTGATGTACACTCTTTAACCCTTATCCTTGAGTTGCCTCTTGGCCTTGATAATGTGGTGATGCCTATGTAAAAAAAACAAAAAAACATATAGTAATACTCATTTTTTGTTGAAAAAGTATTTTTAATTAGTAATATATCGTAATACTCTTTTTTGTTGAAAAAGTATTTTTAATTAGTAATATATCGTAATACTCATTTTTTGTTGAAAAAGTATTTTTTAATTAGTAATATATCGTAATACTCTTTTTTGTTGAAAAAAGTATTTTTAATTAGTGATATATAGTAATACTCATTTTTGTTGAAAAAGGATTTTTTAATTAGTAATACATCGTAATACTCTTTTTTGTTGAAAGAGTATTTTTTAATTAGAAATATATCGTAATACTCTTTTTGTTGAAACGTATTTTTAATTAGTAATATATAGTAATACTCATTTTTTGTTGAAAAAGTATTTTTTTAATTAGTAATATATAGTAATACTCTTTTTTGTTGAAAAAGTATTTTTTAGTTAGTAACATTGTCCAATTTCTGATGTACACTCTTTAACCCTTATCCTTGAGTGGCCTCTTGGCCTTGATAATGTGGTGATGCCTATGTAAAAAAAACAAAAAAACATATAGTAATACTCATTTTTTGTTGAAAAAGTATTTTTTAATTAGTAATATATCGTAATACTCTTTTTTGTTGAAAAAGTATTTTTAATTAGTAATATATCGTAATACTCATTTTTTGTTGAAAAAGTACTTTTTAATTAGTAATATATTGTAATACTCTTTTTGTTGAAAAAGTATTTTTTAATTAGTAATATATTGTAATACTCTTTTTTTGTTGAAAAAGGTTTTTAATTAGTAACATATAGTAATACTCTTTTTTGTTGAAAAAATATTTTTTAATTAGTAATATATCGTAATACTCTTTTTTGTTGAAAAAGTATTTTTTAATTAGTAATATATTGTAATACTCTTTTTTTGTTAAAAAAGTCTTTTTTAATTAGTAACATATAGTAATACTCATTTTTTGTTGAAAAAGTATTTTTTAATTAGTAACATATAGTAATACTCTTTTTTGTTGAAAAAATATTTTTAATTAGTAATATATAGTAATACTCTTTTTTGTTGAAAAAAGTATTTTTAAATTAGTAATATTTCGTATTTTTAATTTAGTATACTTAGTAATATATCGTATTTTTACTTAGTAATATATCGTATTTTTAATTTAGTATACTTAGTATTTTTAATATAGTAATACTCTTTTTTTGTTGAAAACGTATTTTTTAATTAGTAATATTTCGTAATACTCTTTTTTGTTGAAAAAAGTATTTTTAATTAGTGATATATAGTAATACTCATTTTTGTTGAAAAAGGATTTTTTAATAAGTAATACATCGTAATACTCTTTTTTGTTGAAAGAGTATTTTTTAATTAGAAATATATCGTAATACTCTTTTTGTTGAAACGTATTTTTAATTAGTAATATATAGTAATACTCATTTTTTGTTGAAAAAGTATTTTTTTAATTAGTAATATATAGTAATACTCTTTTTTGTTGAAAAAGTATTTTTTAGTTAGTAACATTGTCCAATTTCTGATGTACACTCTTTAACCCTTATCCTTGAGTGGCCTCTTGGCCTTGATAATGTGGTGATGCCTATGTAAAAAAAACAAAAAAACATATAGTAATACTCATTTTTTGTTGAAAAAGTATTTTTTAATTAGTAATATATCGTAATACTCTTTTTTGTTGAAAAAGTATTTTTAATTAGTAATATATCGTAATACTCATTTTTTGTTGAAAAAGTATTTTTTAATTAGTAATATATTGTAATACTCTTTTTGTTGAAAAAGTATTTTTTAATTAGTAATATATTGTAATACTCTTTTTTTGTTGAAAAAGTTTTTTTAATTAGTAACATATAGTAATACTCTTTTTTGTTGAAAAAATATTTTTTAATTAGTAATATATCGTAATACTCTTTTTTGTTGAAAAAGTATTTTTTAATTAGTAATATATTGTAATACTCTTTTTTTGTTAAAAAAGTCTTTTTTAATTAGTAACATATAGTAATACTCATTTTTTGTTGAAAAAGTATTTTTTAATTAGTAACATATAGTAATACTCTTTTTTGTTGAAAAAATATTTTTAATTAGTAATATATAGTAATACTCTTTTTTGTTGAAAAAAGTATTTTTAAATTAGTAATATTTCGTATTTTTAATTTAGTATACTTAGTAATATATCGTATTTTTACTTAGTAATATATCGTATTTTTAATTTAGTATACTTAGTATTTTTAATATAGTAATACTCTTTTTCGTTGAAAAAATATTTTCAAAATAGTAATTTCTTATGATGTTCTATTTTGTTTAAAAGTATTTTCAAATTAGAGAATTAGAAAATATTTTTATGTAACAGGTTTAATCCGTCTTTATCATTAATTATAATGTTTATAATGTGCCTGGGCCTATGCGGAACTGGCTGTGTTATATGAATAGAGAAAACCTAATGTTTCTACATCACAACCTAAAAGTATTCAAGTTTAAATACTGAGACCGTGAGAGCAGAGAAGGCAGGCAGATAGAATAGAAGAGGAAGTAGATCATCAGCAGGTGCAGAACTTTAGTTTATAGATTCACTTAAAAAATTACAAATTGTACTTTGTAGTTGGTTTGTAATTTCTTTTTCTTATCTAATTATTTGATCATATTCATTTAAAAATCGGAAATTGTATTTTGAAATTTTATTTAATAAAGACAAAAAAGCCAGACAATTAAATGTTAATGTGTCAAAGCTATCTGATAAGTCGCTTGGCTGTGATTAAATCGTTTAAATTTAATAAGAACAAGACAAAAACTATAGGTCCCGACTGATTTTGGCTGATTTGTGTGTTTTTTATCCATAAAACACCCTGGGACTTAAGCCCCGGAATTTTTCCAAATGTTTCCAGATTTATATCCATGTGGTCTACTACAGGGTGGGCCAAAATAAGGGTCCTATTTTTAAAAATTCATAAATTCATGTAAGTTTTAAGAAGTGTTTTTCGGCAAAAATTTGTTTTGTTTATTTCAAAAAAATCTCGGAAGTGTCAGTCTACACACACATAAAGTTTGGTGAGTTTAACTTTTATTTTGTGGAAGTTATTCAAATTTAAAGATATATATATATATATATATATATATATATATATATATATATATATATATATATATATATATATATAGAGAGAGAGAGAGAGAGAGAGAGAGAGAGAGAGAGAGAGGGAGAGAGGGTGAACCAAAGTAAGGGTCCTATTTTTTAAAAATTCATAAATTCATGTAAGTTTTAAGAAGTGTTTTTCGGCAAAAATTTGTTTTGTTTATTTCAAAAAAATCTCGGAAGGGTCAGTCTACACACACATAAAGTTTGGTGAGTTTAACTTTTATTTTGTGGAAGTTATTCAAATTTAAAGATAAAGATATATATATATATATATATATATATATATATATATATATTAAGTAATGTGATTTATAATTTAAAAATTTTAAAAAATTTTAAAATTTAAAAATCAAAATTTAATTAAATTAAAAATCAGTTTCATAAGAAGGAACAACAACAAAGTCAATTATCTGTACGATCGTTTCGGAAATCCGTGCTTTTTATTTGTGGTATACATGAAGTCACGTATAACAATTATACATAGTTTTTTTGGTAAGCACGGTCTCCTCATCAGCAAATTTAGGAGGATTTCTATTGAATTGAAAAGACACCAAAAATAAACCTAGCATTAAAAGTAAGGCAGATGAATCTGAAAAACTGAAGTAAAAGGTTTGGATTTAAAATTTATAAGAAAATTAATAAGAAAATTGGTATAGGTTAGAGATAGAAATGAGTAGAAAAAAAATATATTTTTTTGAATTTACATAATAAATTTGATTTAAAAATATATAGATATATAATTACCTTTTGGTTTTTCTTTTTTTGAAATCAGGAACTGTATTTAAAGTAGTCATTTAGATGTTTGCTATAGCTTTTTATTTTATTGAATGATGAATTTTAAAAGGGCGACGCTCGTGCAGTAAATTGTTTCCGTTAGCGTATTTTGATTTAAAGACGCTACAGTTAATATTTATAGAGAGAGAGTATTTATTTTGCAAGTTTTTAAGGGGAGATAATTGTCATGGCTTTATTTATTATTTGATTTACGAGTCTAAGGGCGGTAATTGGTTTAACTTAATTTATTAAAAAAAAAAGGTTAGAGATAGAAATGAGTAGAAAAAATATATATTTTTTTTTTTTTTCCAGTACTCCATAAGTTTGGTGAGTTTAACTTTTATTTTGTGGAAATTATTCAAATTTAAAGATCGGACCCTTATTTTGGCCCACCCTGTATTTAAATCCAATGGTCAGAAAATATTCTATGTCCCTGAAAGTGCTGTTTTTTGCCATTTTGATCCCTTTTTGCCCCCCCCCCTGGGGAAGCAAGCAGAATTTTCCCAGGATTAAATACGTTTCCAGATGTATATCCATGTGGTCTTGCTGTTGGGTAATTTTCAGCAAAATCTAATGGTCAGAAAAGATCTCAGAAAATGCTATTTTGAGCCATTCTGATCTCCTTTTGGCCTCCTTCCGATGCAACCGGATTTTTTATAAAAAAAAACAAAAATGTTACATTGCCTCCCTTGGGTAGATGTAACTTCATACAAAAAAATGTAATTTTCTTTTTACATAGGCATCACCACTTGTCAAGGCCAAGAGGCCACTCGAGGATGAGGTTTAAAGAGTGTACAGTAGAAATTGGACAATATAGTAATTGTATGTAAACGGAAATTCGGTAAATTTGTTAACAAGTGGAACGGCTAATCAAGAACTTGTTTATGTTAGACTTGAAGACAACCATATTGTAGTCAGTTGGAAAGCAGGAAAACAGAAGATAATTCGACAGTGTGCAGTTCTAAGAAAGAAGCTTTGTTCAAGGAATCTACATTTAGGTTTAGGCACAGATAAAGAGTGGGGGGAATTATTGATAGTGTTTTCAGCTAGACAAGTGTTTCTTGTGAAAGTTTGGCGAGGGGGGACCATAGATTGAAGCTCAGTCGAGCACTTTCCATGAAAATAACGATAAAGCAGAGACAAACTCGCAACATCTCTTATGTGAGATAAAGGTTGCAGCAAAGAGAAAAGGACATCACCTATGAGGCTACGAAGTCTATTTTGAACTCTATCAAGGCAGGACAAGTCCTTTCTAGCAGCTCCTGCCCAGATGTGGCAACAGTACTCCATCCTTGAACGTACCTGGCTCTTATATAGATAGAGAATAGCATCAGCAGTGAGATATCTACTGGATCGATAGAAGGATCCCACCATTTTTCCAGCAGCCTTGGCAATAGATTTGATGTACGTGTTGCATTTAAGATCAGGAGTAAAAGTCAAGCCGAGAAGCTTGTCAAAACTTGAGGCCTCCTCAAGACGAGAGTCATTCATTTCAATTGATGCCAGATGGGCATCAGAACGTTGATGATGTAAAAATAGAAGCTTGGTTTTAGATGCATTAAAACTAACCAGCCACTCCTTTCCCCATTGTACAATGTGCTCAAGATCAGTGATTAAGTGGAACGGCTCATCAAGAACTTGTTTACTTGAAGACAACCATATTGTAGTCAGCTGGAAAGCAGGAAAACGGAAGACAATTCCACAGGTGTGCAGTTCTAAGAAAGAAGCTTTGTTCATGGAATCTAAACGAATGAATTAAATGTGATGAGTAGTTATTGAGAATTTTGGGAACGAACAGACAGATGTAAATTCTAAGGTTCAAATCCGACTAAGTCAATGAATCAAAAAGAAAAAAAGAAATTAATTGGCCGATTACCAGATAATTGGCAAAGTGACCGATTAATCGGTCACTTTGCCAATTTACTGCCGATTAATCGGTCCACTCTTACTTTTAAGCTACTTAGTATCAGCTAGTTAAAAAATATGAGAAATATGGTTGACAGGCTTTCAGTACAATGCATCTCTCGTTGTGCCTCTTTAATCATATTTTTATTAATTATAGATTTTTATTATTTTTTTCTTTCTTATTTTTTTTTAATTACATTTTCACCCCAAACAAGGCATATTGTTGTAGGGGGTTACTATCAGGGATATAGGCATCAGGGGTACTGTGTAGGGAGTTGGGCAGCAAGATGTCGGTTCATGTTGCACTTGAACTTCTGCATGTCAGTACAGTTGGGGAAGCAGGAACACGGCAGGGAATTCCAAAGTCTGTCCTAGGGAAGAAACTACTGGAGTAGAAGGCTCTCTTAAATCTAGGGATCTCTACTGTGAAGGGGTGGGATTTAGCTGCTTGTCGGGGTTGTCGGGGGTATTTACGTCGAGGGGGCACAAGTGCTTGGAGTTCTTCAGAGCATTCACCGTTGAAGTACTTGTAGTAAAGGCAGAGGGATGCAACATTTCGTCGATGGGACAGGGGCTGAAGTTTAGATGACAGTTCAGGACCTATCAGATTAGCGACTCTTTTGAACCTTGTCTAGGAGCGAGAGACCAGTGGTAGATGCACCAGCCCAAATATGACAACAAAACTCCATACATGGGCGAATGGTGGCCTTAAAGAAGTATAGGATACTTTCGGGTGTTAGTATCTTTCGCAGCGGTCCTGGCGATACTCTCAATGTAACTGTTCCAACTCATGTTTCCTGAGAGCATTAGGCCGAGGAGTTTAAAATATGTATTTTCAGATAAAGAGTCATTGGCCATTGCTATTCGTGGTAGAGAAGGTTTCTTGTAATTATTGAAGGAAACGAGTTTAGTCTTGGCAGCACTGAATGTGACCATCCATTTATGTCCCCATTCCACTACAGATCGGAGGTCATCCTCTAGTGCTTCTGCCATTTCTTTAGGTACGTGTTCATTTGTTTTCCTGTTGTGTCTGTTATATGTATTGGAACATACAAAACTATTTAAGAACACTCCCAGACACAAACTACATTTGTGTGAAAATTCAGAAAAATCAATCCAGCACCTTCAAAATGCATCACGGCCCCACCCCCCGCTCCTCCACCACCATCCAATGTAAACCAAATTTGTGTGAAATATTTAATTATTCTTCTGCTCGGTTAATGTCAGTGCGTTACTCACGGAAAAATAGTTAATTAAACTGTAGAAGTGCCTGTTAAAAAATTTACAAGTCCTTAATGGAAAAATGGTTAATTAAACTGCAGAAGCACCTGCTAAAAAATTTATAAGTTCTTATGGAAAAATGGTTAATTAAACTGCAGAAGCACCTGCTAAAAACTATACAAGTTCTATAATTGAATACCCCCCTCCAAAAAAAGAATGAAAAACATAAAAGTATGTTTTTGTAAACCGCTTGTGAAAACTTAATTTTTTAGATCAATTAAAAAGCATTAAAAAACTACGTAATACACACACACACACACACACAAAAAAAAAAAAATTGAACCATATTTTTTTTTTGAAAACTTTCTTTCAATCTGAGGACACAGCCTGACTGCTTCCCAGTTTCCTGCCTTTATAGCAGCCAGGAATTATATGTTTACATAATTGTGTGCGAGCACATGATATTGTGGGAGAATTGCATAAGGTCAAAGCCAATAAAAATCCATGGACGCCATCTTGGAACTCTCTTCTGCTTGGCCCGCAACACAATAACAGACGTATCCGAGGTAAGCTCTTTATTTCCCCCCATTTCGGTTATTGCCAATTCCGCTACACGAATAAACATGCAACATTAAATAAAAACACTAAAAACAAATCACCGCTAAAAATTCCTCTGTGATGCGACAAGTCACTTTTCCATGTGCGAACATTAACAGTGGATATCGGTATATGTGAAATAGAAAAATGGCGGCAAGGTGTCTGTTGAGTTAAAACTAAAAAAACTATAGAAAATACTGTTAGAAACCCCCTTAATATATACCAGCCTATGTCATGGGCACATTTATTGAGTGAGTTTCTAACAGTATTTTGTATAATTTTTTAGTTTGGAGTCATTTTCCGAAACTTAACATGTTCATACAGAGTCTGCCACAATTTGTATTTTTAAAATACATCGGTAAACACTGTATGTTTTTCGAACCGAAATAGCTTGTAGCAAAATGTAGTAAGCAAACATCAGGAACAAAGGAACACAGGATTAGTGAATCTCTTGACAAAGGCTTCCTTTCAAGGGCAATTGCTCTTGACATATCAAAGGCCTTCGACAAGGTATGGCATAAGGGTGTACTTCACAAGATTTCCAGCTATGGTATAACTGGAAATGTTTTCTCAATCATTAAATCATTTCTCTCCGATAGGCTCATAAGAGTAGTGGTTGATGGACAAAAATCGGAGGCCTGCAATATAAATGCTGGAGTCCCTCAGGGGTCAATCCTGGGCCCAACTCTCTTTCTGATCTACATCAATGACCTCCCTAAACACATACTTAAATCATTCATTAACATCTATGCTAATGACACCACCATCTACGGCAACACATCAAAGGCTGTAAATGACAAAGCTCTCTCTGATTCTCTCTCCTCTGATCTCGAGCGCGTGGTTCAGTGGGGGAAGATGTAGCTGGTTACCTTTAGTGCATCCAAAACCAAACTCCTATCTTTACATCGTCAACGCTCTGATCCCCATCTGGCATCAATTGTGATGCATGGCTCTCGTCTGGGTGAGGCCCCGTGTTTTGACAAGCTTCTGGGTTTGACCTTTACTCCTGATCTGAAATGGAACATGTACATCAAGTCTGTTGCCAAGGTCGCTGGAAAGATGGTGGGATCCTTCTACCGCTCCAGAAGATATCTCACTACTGATGCAATTCTCTATCTATATAAAAGCCAAGTACGTCCAAGGATGGAATACTGTTGCCATATCTGGGCAGGAGCTGCTAAAAACAGCCTATCCTGCCTTGACAGAGTACAAAATAAACTTCGTGGCTTAGTGGAGGGATGCGCTTTTCTCTTCCCTGCAATCTCTCTCCCACAGAAGAGACGTTGCAAGCCTATCCTTGTTTTATTGTTATTTCCATGGCAGGTGCTCCTCTGAACTCCAATCTCTGGTCCCCCCTCACCAATCATCACAAAGAACAATCCTATCGCCAGAACCACCGGTACTAGTACAGAGAGTGATCCGGACGTAAATAATAACGTTATTATTTAAAAAGCCATTCTTAAAATGAGGAGGGGAGGGTGTTTTGTACCTATTCTATACTTCAACCTTACAATTTAATAAAAAAACATATCATAAAACTTTAATTAAACTTGGAAATACGATTTAAAAAAATAGCGTGGATCACTCTCTGCACTAGCACCGAACCACCTACACAATCTGCAGGATACTGCCAGACTGCTTCCCAGCGTCCTGTCTTTATAGCAGCCGGGAATTATATGTTTGCATAATTGTGCGAGAGCACATGCTTTTCTGTGAGAATTGCATGGGGTCACCGCCAATAAAAACCCATGGACGCCATCTTGGAACTCTCTTCTGCTCGGCCCGCAACACAACAGACGTATCCGAGGTAAGCTCTTTATTTCCCCCCATTTCGGTTATTACCAATTCTGCTACACGAATAAACATGCCACATTAAATAAAAACACGAAAAATATATCCAGTTTGGTAGAAAAGTAACTTATCTTGCCTTTGATAGCATTTATTTGTTATATATTTGTTTTTTGACAACTTTTCTGAATCTATGTGTACAGTAATACAAACCGAAAGTATGATTGTTGAATGTTATTCTTTTGTTTCTTTTTTTGGGGGGGGGGACAATTAAAAAAGGGATTAAAACGGAACGAAATTTAAATTTCCGTTCCATTTTTAAAACAACCGTAAAACAGAGCGAAAAAACAAAAAATAAATGTATACACACAGATTCGAAAAAGTTGTAAAAAAAGAAAAAAAAAACAAAAAACAAATATATCGATAAATAATGTATGATTTTCAAGTGACTCGCAATTTAATAGTTTATCTTGATGATCATCACTAGTAAAAATAGGGTTTGTATTACTGTACACATAGATTCGAAAAAGTTGTCAAAAAACAAATACATAACAAATAAATGTTATCAAAGGCAAGATAAGTTACTTTTCTACCTAACTGGATATAATTTTTAGTGTTTTTATTTAATGTAACATGTTTATTCAGCTCGAAAAAACATACAGTGTTTACCGATGTATTCGAAAATTTAAAATGGCGCCAGACTCTCTGTTGAACACGGTAAGTTTGGGAAAGTGAATTGAAATTAAAATCTATACAAAATACTGTTAGAAACTCGCTCAATATATGTTACTAATGTTACCGTGACATAAGCTGACATATATTCGGTGGGTTTTAAACAGTATTTTCTATAGTTTTTTTTTTTTAGTTTTAACTCATTTTCCTAAACTTAATGTGTTCCATAGAAAGTCCGGCGCCATTCGTAATTTTCAAACACATCGGTAAACATTGTATGTTTTTCGAGCTGAGTAAACATGTTACAGTAACTAAAAAACACTAAAAAAATTAGCCAGTTAGGTAGAAAAGTAACTTATCGGGTTTGTATTACTGTACACATAGATTCGAAAAAGTTGTCAAAAAACAAAAATATAACAAATAAATGTTATCAAAGGCAAGATAAGTTACTTTTCTACATAACTGGATACATTTTTTTTAGTGTTTTTATTTAATGTAACATGTTTATTCAGCTCAAAGAAACATACAGTGTTTACCGATGTATTGGAAAATTTAAAATGACGCCGAACTCTCTGTTGAACACGGTAAGTTTGGGAAAGTGAATTGAAATTAAAATCTATACAAAATACTGTTAGAAACTCGCTCAATATATGTTACTAATGTTACCGTGACATAAGCTGACATATATTCGGTGGGTTTTAAACAGTATTTTCTATAGTTTTTTTTTTTTAGTTTTAACTCATTTTCCTAAACTTAATGTGTTCCATAGAAAGTCCGGCGCCATTCGTAATTTTCAAACACATCGGTAAACATTGTATGTTTTTCGAGCTGAGTAAACATGTTACAGTAACTAAAAAACACTAAAAAAATTAGCCAGTTAGGTAGAAAAGTAACTTATCGGGTTTGTATTACTGTACACATAGATTCGAAAAAGTTGTCAAAAAACAAATATATAACAAATAAATGTTACCAAAGGCAAGATAAGTTACTTTTCTACCAAACTGGATATATTTTTCGTGTTTTTATTCAATGTAACATGTTTAATCAGCTCGAAAACCATACAGTGTTTACCGATGTATTTGAAAATTTAAAATGGAGCCCGAGTCTCTCTTTAACACGGTAAGTTCAGGAAAATATGTTATAAATAAAAAACTAGACAAAATACTGTTAGAAATTCGCTCAATATATGTTACCGTGACATAAGTTGACATATATTCGGTGTTTGTTTAATAGTATTTTGTCTAGTTTATTATTTATAACACCTTTTCCCAAACTTACCATGTTAAAGAGAGTGTCGGGCGCCATTTTTAATTTTCCAATACATCCGGTAAACACTGCATGTTTTTCGAGCTGAATAAACATGTTACATTGAATAAAAACACAAAAAATGTATCCAGTTTGGTAGAAAAGTAACTTATCTTGCTTTTGATAATATTTATTTGTTATATTTTTGTTTTTTGACAACTTTTCGAATCTATGTGTACAGTAATACAAACCCAGTAAAACAACCCCCCCCCAAAAAAAAACAAAACATTATACTCACTTGAAGCGAGTTTAGGTTAAAAAAAAATCAAAATGGCGACCAGATAAAACAGCTGCGAAGAACAAAAAAATAATTCGGAGGAACCAATCGATAACAATGGTGACCTCGTTTACAATTAAAGCTCAATTTTTTTGGCTATGTTAAAAAATAAAACTGTTTCTCTTTGACTTCCGCTTTCTATTTAGCGGAAGTCTTGCCAAGTGTTGCCGGTGTATACTGAGAAAAAGTCCCTTCTAATTAATAGTTACGTAAGTCCTCAAAGTAAGTAATATATACTTATATATTCCCATCTAGCGTAAAAAATAATTCCGTGTCGGCAGTAAAAATGTATTTTTGTTAAATATTATTGACATGAGGAATCATTTTGACTTAAAAATGATTTAATGTTAAGCATTTTAAGTGGAGAAAATAGCATTTTAAATGTGTTCAAAATCCGTAAAGAAACGCCAAGATGGCGGTTATGAAACCTTGAACTTCATGAAACCTTGACCTTGCTAACCCCCGCCCCCCCCCCAAAAAAAAAACAAACGTTATCGGACGAACGAAACGAGAAATTGATTCCAAAAAATATATTTATAAAAACATAATCAAAAAAAAAAAAAAAATTATTAAAAATTAAAATGACAGTTATTTATTCTAAATAAATTATTTTGACACTTCTGTATGAGAGAACCAAACCACGATGCGAAAGTGTATATTTTAGTTTAGAGAATGGCCGATAGAGGTCATTGTCAACCAAAGAACAGGGTCGATAACTCATATTTTTCTTGTGACTGTAATTATAAACACAGTAAAACACTATACAAACACTGTAATGAACACTATATAAACACTATATAATAGGCACCGCCAAAACTGGGGGGGGGGGCAGGTAAGTACTTTTTGACGGACCGTTTTTTTTTAAAAATCTACCAAAAATCAGGTAATTATCCGATCAATACGAAATTTTCAGCGATTATTAAGAGAAGAATGAACTTTATAACAGTGTACTTATTTTTCATAAACGATATTTATATATATATATTTTTTTGCTTACAAAACCCCCCTTTGTTTTGAAGTGGGAACAAATATGCTTAAAATAATCATCTGAAACTAAACAAAATATATTCTGTTGTTGTACCTATTTACTATGCCTCCCCACGGGACAGAGTTAGACACCAGGGTCGTTTTTTTAACGTGGAGAAAAGGTACAAAAATAAAAATTGTCTCAGTCGTGAAGGATTTCCCCCCCACTGAAAGAGAACAAGAAATAGAAGTGCAGCGAAGAACAGATACTACACTTTGTTGTAAGGGACAGGATTATAGATTAAAAAAAACAACAACAACAAAAAACACTTGTTTACATACCTTATTTTGACGTATGAATATCAGAACTTTGATTGTGTTTAATTATTCCGCTTTTGACTTTTGAAGTGTGAAATTCGGTGAATATGTTAAGTCAAATTATTAATTTAAGCTAAGCAAAAAAAAAAAAAATTTTTTTAAATATTTATACGAAAAAAGCCATTTTAAAATCTTTAATAAATAAATTAATAAGTTTTTTTTAGCGAGCCGAATAATGCATGCCCATTATTAAACAGGGAATTCTTTGAAGAATCGATAAAAAAAAATCGATAAATATTGTGCCCTTTGTGTTAAAAAAATATCATCAGTTTTTCGATCCCATTTGATAACGTTTGCCGCCTTTCGACTACGGTGGACCATACGCGCTGAAATAATTTTGTTGAATTTCCACGACTGCCAAAACCGGTGCAAGCGTGAATCAGTACAATTTATGTTGGTCAACACTCACATAGAAACGAGACGTTTCTCTTTTCATTGCGAGACAAAATTATGGATGGTAAATAAAAATTTATTATTTTTATTATTACACGTGTTTATTTTTATTTTACCGAAACTATAGCGGACATTTGTTCGTCAGTCTGCCATAAACGAAACTTTATAGTGAAAAATTAATTTTAAACTAGAAACAGTACTTTTTTTTATACTGCGAAAAATACGCACCGTAAAAAAATGGTTAAACCTTAGGTGAAAGTGCAGAATAGTAGAACACCCACCATGTTAAGAATGGCATTCTAAATAAAGTTATTATTTTAGTATGGCCCGTACACTTGCAGTGTCAAAATTACACAAAAGGAAGCTTAGAATAAATTCTTGTCAAATTGCCGATGTTGTCCAACGGAACACTTGTTTTTCTAAAGTTGATTTAAATTGGTTTTCGGGTGTGTTATGACTGAATATTACACTTAAAATTGTGAATTATGCGTGAATCTCTTGAAAAACCTGTCAGAAAGAAGCCCCTCCCCATTTTGGGGAACCTGAGCCCCCCACACGCGTACACATTAAAAATCAAACTCATCAAAATGGTCACCCATCTGGTACTGGCTAGCCTCAGGGTTGCTTATGTAGTTTAGTTTAATTTTTATTCTGCTTTGAATTCCACCACCCCCCATTTGGGAGAGCCTGACCCCCCACACACATACACATTAAAAACCAAACTCATACAAATGGTCACCCATCTGGTAGTGGCCAGCCTCAGCGTTAATAATACATTGAAATTTTCGTCACTGAAAAATAAGTTTTTTTTGGCCTGTTTGGTCTTCCATAGTTTGCTTTGTATTAAACACAAACGTAAATATTCTCGATCTGGACTCTATATGGACGCGAAGTAACTGGTTGCCTATATGAATAAGTGGAATTATTTGAAATCCAGGTACTTATAATATTTTTGCATATATTCATAGAAAATCACCCTAAATCTTAGTTAGACTAAAAATAAACAACTTAATTCTTTCAAAAACCTTTTTTTAAAAATATTTATATACGCTTTTTGTGCAAAACAAAAAATGTCAATTGTTAACTTTTGGGGAAATTTTAACATTTAAAATTTAATTAAAAATAGTAGAAAAAGTTTGACATTATTCAGCTTTCTATATGATAAAATTCAGGAAAAAAAAAGTTACTCAGAAATCATGGATTTTAATAAATGTAATTTCGTTTTAAAAAACAACAACAACAACAACAACAACTACATTTTTCGGCCATTTTTGGCGGTGCCTACTATATAATAACTATAATAAACACTATATAAACACTGTAATAAAAACTATATAAATACTGTAATAAACACTATATAAACACTATAAAAACACTATAATAAACACTATATAAACACTATAATAAACACTATAATAAACACTATATAAACACTGTAATAAACACTATATAAATACTATAATAAACACTGTAGTAAACGCTATATAAACACTATATAAACACTGTAATAAAAAGTATATAAACACTGTAACACGACATAAACACTGTAATAAACACTATATAAACACTAATAAACGCTATATAAACACTGTAATAAACACTATATAAACACTAATAAAAAGTATATAAACACTGTAACAAATACGACATAAACACTGTAATAAACACTATATAAACACTAATAAACGCTATATAAACACTGTAATAAACACTATATAAACACTAATAAAAAGTATATAAACACTGTAACAAACACGACACAAACACTGTAATAAACACTATATAAACACTGTAATAAACACTATATAAACACTGTAATAAACACGACACACTGTAATAAACACTATATAAACACTATATAAACACTGTAATAAACACTATATAAACACTATAATAAACACTATATAAACACTGTAATAAACACTATATAAACACTGAAATAATAAACACTATATAAACACTGAAATAACCAGTCCTTTTTGTAGGAATAATAAACCAACATAAAAGTCCATCGCTTACTTTAGCAGAGAGATAGAAAAAGATAAAAGTTCCATTTCCATGGAAAATTAATTATCGGGTGCCCGCGTGTTTAACGTCCGTGGACGGAATCGATGATGATGTTTACAGCATGCTGGCTGAGGTTGACTAATTGGCACAAAAGGCACTATTTCTAGATTTCTAGCCGGCTCCACGAACACTGGCAGAAAAAATATTTTTGAAATTGGGTTTCTTCATAATACGATTGGTTGAAAAAAAAAACAATATCTTTGTGACGTAAGATGCTTTCAAAGACGTCCGCATGGAAAGACAGTTTATTTTATATGCCCACAGAATTTGCGTGGGTGTAGAAAGGCGATGTGTGTGCAGCTGAAATGGACTTTAAACAGCCGCGCGTGCGCAACTGAGTTTTACAGTTGGAGCTGCGCGCCATTATTCTATTTGAATAGATCTTGCTGTAGCTACAGTGAGGCTATGATATAGGTATAACTTTTTGGTATATTTTTTTTTAATTAAATCCAACTCACCGTTCACATGAAAAATGTCGACTTTTATAGGTTTTTGGATATGCTGCCAACAAATAACGGCTTTCAGAATAGACACCTCCAACTTCGCATTGTTAAGAACGGCTTTCGGAATAGACGCCCCCCCCAACCTCCCCACTGTTAAGAACAGGTCTCGGAATAGACACCCCCCAACCTCCCTTATGTTAAGAACGGGTTTTGGAATAAACATCCCCAACCTCCTCATATTAAAAACGATTTTCGGAATAAACACCTCCAATCTTGTCAGCATGCCCGAAAACCTCTAAAAGTTGATATTTCGAATGTGAAGGGTAGGTTTTCGATTTTGTTGCAACATGTGTAATGTAAAAAAAAAAAAGATTACCAAATATACACACACTCTCTCTCACACACACACACACACACACACACACACACACATATATATATACATATATATATATATATGATGATTGCAACGTCTTGTCAAACGAGTGCCACTCCCTCAGACACTTAACATCCATGAGCCCAGACATGATTTTTTTTTTTAGTCCTACTGGCGAATTCACACGCTAAGCGGACATGACACTGAAGACGGTAATTGCTATACATACATATATATGCATGAATGCATACACACACACATATATCCATAAACATACACACATATATACATATATATACATACATACTTACATCATACATAATATACATACATACACACATGCATACATACACAAATACATACACATATATACACACACATATACAAATACAAACACATATATACATACATATACACATACAAATACGTACACATATATGCACATATACATACACATACATTTAACTACATATATATACATATATATGCATTTATAGATATACATACAGATATGCATATATCCATATACATATACATACATACACACACGAACATATATATATATATACATATATACATACAAACACACATAAACATATACATACATACATATATACATACATATACACATAGATATATATACATATACATACACATGTACATATATAAACATGCATATACATACATACATACATACACACACAGATACATATAATGATGGCAGATCAATTATTATATGCTTCCAGCATTTCAAGCCTACACACATCACAACTTTTCCATTGCTATAGGACTATTTTTTATAGACAAATGCCTGAGGGAATATCTATACAAAGATGATGTTACAGAGTTTTAGCTTTGCTCGACAGCTAAATCTCTCTCTCGGTTCAAAATGTTGAGACACAGCAACAAGCAAGAGCAAGATAGCGAGCAACAAGTTAAACTGCAGACCAGCTTAATGCGGGTACTGGTCTCCCGCTTTATGGTTTTTTAAATCAGAGATTTGCTTCTCCTAGAGGGGTTGCCTTCACCACGGCTTATGGGAGCCCTCTCCACCCCAAATACACATGGAAATAAACACATGCATGCGCACATACATACACACAGAATGCACGCAAACATATATATGCATGTACACACACATGCAAACATACACACATAGTGGCACACATAGAGGCATGTACTTACATATGCATACACACACAAACACATACACATACATATAAATAAATATATATATATATATATACATATATATACATATATATATATATATATATATATATACTCAGGGTTTTTTTTATATTCAAAAGTAATGGACTAATGAAGTCAACGAGGTTGTTAGATAGTGCTCAATAAAAAGAGCTGATAATACTTGTTTATTGTTATATAAACATGTTCACATCCCGCTGCTACAAATAGCCACTTGTTTCAATCAAACAACAGATATCATCAGGCAGCGACTTGACTATTCAAAAGTTCAATGAATAATCTGATATGATTATTCATTGAACTTTTGAATAGTCAAGTCGCTGCCTGATGATATCTGTTGTTTGATTGAAACAAGTGGCTATTTGTAGCAGCGGGATGTGAACATGTTTATATAACAATAAACAAGTATATATATATATATATATATATATATATATATATATATATATATATATATATATAAATGAAATAAGTATTACAGTTAAGTTTACCCAAATAATCCAGGATGGCAAAACTAAAGTATATTATAAATATTAAAGAGTTAATATTTAACAAGTTCTCTCCAATTCTCTCTCCTCTGATCTTGAGCACATTGTACAATGGGGAAAGGAGTGGCTGGTTACTTTTAATGCATCTAAAACCAAGCTTCTATCTTTACATCCTCAACGCTCTGATCCCCATCTGGCATCAATTTAAATGAATGACTCTTGTCTTAAGGAGGCCTCAAGTTTTGACAAGCTTCTGGGCTTGACCTTTACTCCTGATCTTAAATGCAACACGTACATAAAATCTGTTGCCAAGGCTGCTGGAAAAATGGTGGGATCCTTCTATCGATCCAGTAGATATCTCACTGCTGATGGAATTCTCTATCTATATAAGAGCCAGGTACGTCCAAGGATGGAGTACTGTTGCCACATCTGGGCAGGAGCTGCTAGAAAGGACTTGTCCTGCCTTGATAGAATTCAAAATAGACTTCGTGGCCTCGTAAGAGATGTTGTCCTTTTCTCTTTGCTACAACCTCTATCTCACAGAAGAGATGTTGCGAGTTTGTCTCTGCTTTATCGTTATTTTCATGGAAAGTGTTCGACTGAGCTTCAGTCTGTGGTCCCCCCCTCGCCAAACTTTCACAAGAAACACTCGTCTAGCTAAAAACTCTATCAATAATTCCCCCCACTCTTTATCTCTGCCTAACCCTAAACGAAGATTCCATAAACAAAACTTCTTTCTTAGAACTGCACGTCTGTGGAATTGTCTTCCGTTTTCCTGCTTTCCAGCTGACTACAATATGATTGTTTTCAAGTCCAACGTAAATAAGTTCTTGATGAGCCATTCCACTTGTTAACAAATTTACCAAATTTCCATTACTAATGATTACTTTATTGTCCAACTGACTACTGTACACTCTTAACTCTCATCCTCGAGTGGTCTCTGGGCCTTGGTAAGTGGTTCTGCCTATGTAAAAAAAAAAAAAATTTCAACCAGATGTATCGCTCGATTTACCCTTCACCAGACTATCATTCACGTGAAATCACCTTTGTCTTCACCATATTGCCTCTGTTTCACTATTTGTTACCAAGTAAGATCTATGACTTACTTGTAATTTCATCAAATATTCTTGCAAGCAAAATCCGATCCCGCATTTGACTAAATCCTACTCTCTGTGGATTAAGGACTAGCCACTTATTTTGTGCTTCCTTTTTTAAAATTAAATATGTTTTAAACTCTTTTTCGAAGTTTTTTTTAACATGTTTTACTAACTACTTGTTCTTATATATATATATATATATATATATATATATATATATATATATATATATATATATATATATATATATATATAATTTAAAGGGGATTAGAACCGTACTCTAAAGAGTAGAGTGTATTTTAATGTGATAGTAAAATTACTAATTTAATTAAAATACAAGAAAAGAACAGCGCTCGTTGTAATTCAAATATATAACAAGCTCGATAGGCAAATATCTACTTTAATATTTAGTAATGTGATTGATAATTTAAAATTCAAATTAGAATATAAGAAGGGACAACAACAAAGGCAATAATTTGTACGATCGTTTCGGAAACAATGTTTTTATTCTCATAGACATTAAGCCACGGACAATAATTTTGACATATAGTATTCTTTTTAAAATGTCTCCTCATCAGCAAAAAATATTGGATGGGTTTTTTTTAATATATGTAAAAGACACTTTTAAACCTAGCATTTTTAAGTAAGGCAGATGCATATATATATTATTCCTTAATTGGAATTTTTCATTTTTGAGATGAGCATTATATGTTAATTTTTATTTTATTTCGGACTATTAGTCTCATCTTTATTAGTTGTTGTTTTTTTGTTTTGTTTTTTATATAAAATATATATATAAATATTAATAAAAAGATTAAAAAAAAAACAAAACAAAAAAAAAACAACAACTAATAAAGATGAGACTAATAGTCCGAAATAAAATAAAAATTAAGGCAGATGTATCTGGAAAAAATTAAAACAAAAAGGAAAATATTTACTTGATAAGCAAATCAATAGTGGTTGAGGACAAAAAATAAAAATAGAATAAAAATATAAATCTGACTTTGGTTTAAATATCAGGTTATAATAATATATTTTTTAATAAAAGTTAAGAATTATATATATATATATATATATATATATATATATATATATATATTCTTCAGAATAGTTTTTATTTAACAATCAGTTGTTATGGAAACGTGAGATTGTAGGTTTACAAAATATTACTGGCAGTAATATTCTATAAGTTATCCCATCTAAACAAGAATTGCTCGATATGCAAGATAGAGCAAATAAATTGTAATTCAATGAATTTCAAAAAACTCTCATTGAAATGAAATGAAGTGGTTGAGTTTCATATCAAAGAATTTTTATTAATAAAAGTTAAGAATTATATATATACATACACACACACACACACACACACACATATATATATATATATATATATATATATATATATATATATATATATATATTCTTCAGAATAGTTTTTATTTAACAATCAGTGGTTATGTAAACGTGAGATTGTTGGTTTACAAAATATTACTGGCAGACAAAGAATGCTTTAGTAAAATTAATCTCCTTAACCTATAGGGTTTCGATGTCTACCATCTCATCAGAGGAGAGAAAATATTAGCAAATACTTATAAAGGTATGCACCCTATTTTCTAAAGTCAGTCAAGTCAAAGTCATAATAATAAATTCATCAGAAGTCCTGTAGCAGGAGGATTTGCAGAAAAAGGATGCTTTTTTTAGATCCAGCTTGCTTGGTAAAATCCATGTTATACGTTCTCTACATCCGTTTGGTAATAAGGTCCAAGTTATATATATATATATATATATATATATATATATATATATATATATATATATATATATATATATACCTTTTAATTCTTCGCCTTTTGAAAACCATAATTATCGTCAAAGCATTCATTTGGATGTTGATTGTAGCTTATAAACGCATGAAATGTTGAATTTTCAAAAAGAACGCCAATGGACAATTTTATATCGGTTAGAATATGTTTATAAACGCTTAATTTAAAAGGCAAATATTTATAAAAAAAAAAAGGGGGGGGGAGATAGTCTTATTTCTCTAATAAAATAATCAAAGGAGGATAATTAGTGTTTATTGTATTTATATTATAATATATTTTGAATTTATTGAATTTAATATTTAATAATTTATATATTTATTGAAATTAATAAATATAGTATAGGTTAAGGATAAATATATATTTAGATAATATACAATAATGGTAAATATATCAGATAAACTAATATTAATAATAATATTGATAATCAAAATTTTTATTAATAAGGGTATCAAGTTAAACTTAAATTTCAAGATTGAATATTAATAAGTAACATTTTTAATGACTTATGGTGGTTTATATTTGTTAAATTTAAACTAATGTTTATGGCTGCATGAGGAAATAAGTTCCTCTCTTGAATTTAGGAGGGTGGTTCTGTTTTTGATATCGTCATATTTTAAAATCTTCATGGAGAAAAGGACATCATCCGCTAGGCCACAAAGCCAATTTTGTACTCTGTCAAGGCAGGATAGGCTGTTTTTAGCAGCTCCTGCCCAGATGTGGCAACAGTACTCCATCCTTGGACGTACTTGGTTTTTAATCAGATAGAGAATTGCATCAGGGGTGAGATATCTTCTGGAGCGGTAGAAGGATCCTATCATTTTTCCAGTGACCTTGGCAACTGACTTGATGTACGTGTTCCATTTCAGGTCAGGAGTAAAGATCAAGCCCAGAAGCTTGTCAAAACATGGAGATTTAAAAAAATTTTTTTTTTATTACATTTTCACCCCAAACAAGGCAAATTGCCACTTTGGTGTAGGGGGCTACTATCAGGGGCAACAACTACTGGGGTACTATGTAGGGATTTGGGCAGCAAGGTGTCGGTTCACGTTACACTTGAACTTCTGCACGTCAGTACTGTTGGGGAAGCAGGGACCTGGAATGGAATTCCAGAGTCTAGCGGTTCTGGGGAAGAAACTATTGGAGTAAAAAGATCTTTTACATCTAGGGATCTCTACAGTGTGGGGGTGGGATTTAGCAGCCTGTCGGGTTTGTCGAGGGTGCCCCTAAACGAGAGCCATCCATTTCAATTGATGCCAAATGGGGATCAGAGCGTTGATGATGTAAAGATAAGAGCTTGGTTTTGTATTAGATGATTAACTTCTAATATGGGTTGAATTTCTGGTTTTCTGCGGGTTAGTTTTTATTTTGAGAAGAGGTGAAGGATGCCATTTAGAGGAGAGAACAAAGGGGAGGAGGGTAGGGTAAAGAGGATGAGGAGGAAAGGGGGAAGGTTCGGTCTAGGCGAGTAGGCATGTGCGTCTTAGACTTTCCTCGGGGGAAGGAATTGTGCGTTAGGTCTCGGTCATTGTGCTGACCTCTGTGCAAGCCTGTTCACACGCATTCACATTTCAAACCACTTTTCTTGTCATACACATCTCTCTTCTTGCTCGTCCGTCGAAGTCGACGATGACCAAGGTATCAATCAGTTCGGCATCAGGGGTTTGTGGGTCCTGAGATGGCTGATGAGGCCAATCCGTGCTCGGCAGACTCTTCCACACTCTGGACACGTGAAGGCGGTATCGGCAGGCTGTGAACCGGCAGTTCTCTCCTTCCTCCTCTTGCGCTTCTGCTGGTCGTGTGTCATGCGTTGATTCTCTGCCCTGTCGGCTCCTAGGCTGATGACGCAACGCCAGGCCGAACGTTTAGCAGCGCGACTCTCCCAAGACTGGGGGCTGATGTCAAAGTCTTTTAGGGACGTTCTCAGACAGTCTTTATATCGTTTCTTTTGGCCCCCTGCATTCCGCTTTCCCTGGCTGAGTTCCCCATAGAAAAGTTGTTTGGGGATTCGGCTGTCGTGCATGCGATAGACATGGCCTGCCCACCGGAGCTGGGTTTTGCAGATTATGGTGGTGATGGTATGGAGCCCCGCGCGCTTCAAGACTTCTGTGTCAGGAATTCTGTCTTGCCAGCGGATGTTGAGAAGATTACGGAGGCATCTGAGGTGGAAGCCATTCAACTGTTTTTCATGTCTTTTATATGGCGTCCAAGTTTCACATGCGTAGAGTAGGGTTGTCAGGACGACCGCTCGGTATACTTTAAGTTTGGTTGCGAGTGTAATGCCTCTCCTCTTCCACACATTGTCTCTAAGTCTTCCAAATGCACTGCTCGCTGTGGAGATCCTATGGTTAACCTCAATGTCAATGTTGGCGGTGCGGGAGAGGGTGCTGCCAAGGTAGGTGAATTGCTCCACAGCATGGATCTTCTGCCCTTTGACAGTGATGCCGGGTTCATGGTATGCATCTCCTGGGGCGGGTTGGTACATAACTTCTGTCTTCTTTGTACTGATGGTGAGACCAAAGTTGTCACAACTGGTGGAGAATCCGTCAATTTGACGTTGCATCTCTATCTCATTTGGGGCATTAAGGGCACAGTCATCGGCAAAGAGAAGGTCTCTGATGATGGTTTCCCTCACTTTCGTGACTGCCTGCATTCGCCTGATGTTAAACAATTCCCCGTCACATCTGTACTTGATGACAATGCCAGAGTGACTGTCTTTGAAAGCGTCCTGGAGCATGGCAGAGAAAACCATGCTGAAGAGCGTCGGGGCTAAGACACAGCCCTGCTTGACCCCGTTGGTCACAGGGAAGGGCTCTGAGGGGTCTGACAATGGCGATGAACCTGTCTGGACAACCAAATTTTTTCATGATCCGCCAGAGGCCATTTCGGCAAACAGTGTCGAAGGCCTTGGTCAAGTCGACAAACGTGGTGTAGAGGCCCTGATGCTGCTCGACACACTTCTCCTGCAGTTGGCATGCAGCAAAGATCATATCAGTCGTCCCGCGGCCCGCTCGAAAGCCACACTGGCTCTCGAGAAGATGACCATCTTCAAGGTGCACCAGCAGGCGGTTGAGAAGGACGCGGGCCAGGATTTTCCCGGCAATGGAAAGAAGGGATATCCCGCGGTGGTTGTCACATGACTGACGATTTCCCTTGCGTTTGTAAATGTGAACGATAGTAGCATCACGAAAATCTTGCGGTAATTCTTCACTCTCCCACATGGATTGGAAGAGTTCTGTTAGTCTTAAAAGCAGTGTAGGTCCACCAGCTTTGTATACTTCTGCTGGAATTGAGTTGGAGCCGGGGGCCTTCTCAGAGGAAAGTTGCTTGATGGCATTGCTTACTTCCTCTGATGAGGGTGGGATGTCAAGCTCCTCGTTGATAGGCTCCTGGCGTAGTTGGTCGATGGCTTCATCGTTGATGGAAGATGGTCGGTTTAGCACACTGTTAAAGTGCTCCGCCCATCTATCAAGGATCTGCTTTTTGTCATTCAAGACAGTTGTTCCATTGGAGCTAAGCAGGGGGGAGGAGCTAGAGGATTGGGGACCGTAGACAGCCCTCAGCGCATTGTAAAACTTCCTCATATCCTGGCTATCGGCATGCTCCTGGATCTCATCTGCTTTGGCGCTGAGCCAGGCGTCCTGCAATTGGTATGAAGGGTTGCCCCTACATTGACCAAGGTCTTATATGTGGGGTTGCCCCCACATATGGTCTTTGCTTGCAGTATCTGCCGGAACAGATGGTATTTATTTGCTCCCCCACCGAGCAAATTAGGCACAAGGCCAATTTTTAAAGTGAGGAGTGAAGGGGAAATGGGGACCAACTCCCCGGGGAGTAGGGGAGCTGAATAGTGACAATTGGTATGAAGGGTTGCCCCTACATTGACCAAGGTCTTATATGTGGGGTTGCCCCCACATATGGTCTTTGCTTGCAGTATCTGCCGGAACAGATGGTATTTATTTGCTCCCCCACCGAGCAAATTAGGCACAAGGCCAATTTTTAAAGTGAGGAGTGAAGGGGAAATGGGGACCAACTCCCCGGGGAGTAGGGGAGCTGGATAGTGACAATTGGTATGAAGGGTTGCCCCTACATTGACCAAGGTCTTATATGTGGGGTCGCCCCCACATATGGTCTTTGCTTGCAGTATCTGCCGGAACAGATACTACACTTTGATCTTGTCCCGAAGGCACCCATAGTTGGGACCCTAAAAGGAGCAATGGCAATTAAAGGGTGGCTCCACACTCCCCAAGGGCCGCAAGGTGAGGCCTTACCATCGGATATAGTTTTAGGTCATATCCAGGACCAATTTGGCCCAGGTATTCAATCTCAATTCATTTTTCCTATTCTGTACGACTGGTGGATATATATAGTATTTCCACCAGTCTGCTACAAACTGGTGACACCCAAACCTGAGATGAACATGCATTTCCTTCTATACCACAAGTCCCGCGACAAACCGGCGACCGACCGATGTAAAACGAACACGCATGGTGACCCTACTTTTTTAAAATTAATTGTTTTGAGTGAGACGTGCGTTTTATTTGATAAACAAAAAGAAAAAAAACGAACTTTTCAACAAAGAAAACCAAGTAAACAAGAATCTCAACAAGCAGCAATGGCATTGAACCCCTCTTTGCGCTAACGGACCTCGTTTTTCCAGAACTCTTTCACATAGGCCTATACACATCCCCTCCCGCACAGCAGATGCAACAACAAAGTAACAATACCAGGACATCCCTATCAACATATAGGAAGAAGTTGAATCAACAATACGAGTTGAGATGCATCACGCACACTGATAAACTCACAACTGGAAGTTTCATTGACAGCCGGCAACTGGACACCCACCATTCAACACGAACGAATGCATAACAAGCGCTCGTACAGGCAATGTACACACACTACCGCAGACTCACTTGCAAAGACACCGTCAACTGTACACACCACGTCAACACGAACAAAAATTTTCCTTCCAAACGAACATTCACTTCACTGTCCAAGCAACTCGTTGCAAATGTCAGCAAAAAAAAAACAAACAAATGTCAGCCTAAAAAAAAAGAGTAAACGCCTTTTTCCATGCGTAAGTAAATACTTTTTTATGAAGGCCCTCCGTTTTTGAAACAACCACACCAACAGCAAAAAAAAAAAAATAAGACAAAAAGTCAATTGCCGAAAATATCACATGTACACAGCCTGTTCTAGTCTCACACAAAACACGCGTTCACATTTCAAACCACTTTTGTTGTCATACACATACGCGCACACAAACATACGGATGGTATGGATAATGTTACTTTAGTCGCATTTCCTCTTAATTTTAGGTTCAAATGGTGAGTATATATTCTTATGATTTTTCGATGGGAGTGGGGATGGGATGGGGTGAATATGCTATTTTTAGGCGCTATGGGGGTGGGTGACTAAGTGGGGTGGAAATGGAGACGAGTAATAATCTAGAATTTTGAAATACTTAGGGGATTACTTGTTTAAGTGAGTTAAAAGTTGGGTGCGTTTATGTAATGGATAAGTTTATGAGGACGGTATGGATAACGTTAATTTAGTTTAATTTAATTTAATTTGGGGGCAGTTGCTCGTCGGTTAGGGGTTTAATTTTGATATTGATGGAAGGGGTTGCTTAGTTTTATTATGAGAATTTATTTAAAAGTAACTTGATTTTCTGAGATACAGTTTGTTCGTTACACTTGTTATTGTAGTGTAATGTGGTTTAATTAAATTTATTTAAAACGTATATATTTCTGTTTGGAGGCGACCTATGGATAAATGGGTTTTGCTGTTTGTTGGGTTGGAGTCGATGTTGGACTGAAGGCTTTATACACTCGGGTTTAATTAGCTATTATTAGAATGGAGAGACTTGATGCGCATGTAGGGTTGAGTGTAAGGTGGTTTGAACGTGACTATAAGAAACATAACTACATATGGAACCGGATACAAAACAGTATATGAAAGAGCTATCGGCGGTTCTTACAACCATATAGTCTGTACTGTGAGAGAGATGACATAGCTAGAGATCTTGTGAAGTAAACCTTTATGCCATACCCGATCAAAGGCTTTTGATATGTCAAGAGCAATTGCCCTAGAAAGGAAGCCTCCGTCGAGAGATTCGTTAATCCTATGAGATATAACTGTAAGCACATCTGATGTGGATCTAGCAGAATGGAAACCATTTTGCACGTCACTAAGAAAGTTGTTTTTACTGAGATGGTTGACTACTTCTCTATTTAACACAGATTCCAGCAGCTTACTCATTATGCACAGGAAACTTATGGGTCTGTACTGAGAGGGAGATGAGCGATCACCTGAATTCTTAAATACAGGGCATACTGATGAGATTTTCCAGGGTGTTGGGAAACAACTTGTTATAAGGGACATAACTATGTATCGAACCGGATACGAAACAGTATATAAAAGAGATACCATTTTAATTTTAATCTTGTCTTGTTTGCACTCTTGCCCTGCAGCCTTGTGTCCTACCAGTCTCGCATCTTACACTCTACAAGTGTACTCCAGTTAACCAAGCTTTCCATGGACGAGCGTTTAGCTCTCACACGCTAAGTTCCTTTTTCTTTGCCTTCATTTACATTTATCTAACTTCAAAAGCAAGTAACCATTTTGTATTTGTATTATTGCGAAGTACTAATAATTTGTTATGCATCCCATCTAAGAGTTTGTGAAAAGACAAGCCCCTTTTTTATTTCTTAGCCTGTATTGATGCCAGATGGGTATCAGAGCGTTGATGATGTAAGGATAGCAGTTTGGTTTTGGATGCATTAAAGGTAACCAGCCACGTCTTCCCCCACTGAACCACGCGCTCGAGATCAGAGGAAAGAGAATCAGAGAGAACTTTGTCATTTACAGCCTTTGATGTGTTGCCGTAGATGGTTGTGTCATCAGCATAGATGTCAACGAATGATTTAAGTATGTGTTTAGGGAGGTCATTGATGTAGATCAGGAAGAGAGTTGGGCCCAGGATTGACCCCTGAGGGACTCCAGCATTTATATTGCAGGCCTCCGATTTTTGTCCATCTACCACTACTCTTATGAGCCTATCGGAGAGAAATGATTGAGAAAACATTTCCAGTTATACCGTAGCTGGAAATCTTGTGAAGTAGATCCTTATGCCATACCTTGTCGAAGGCTTTTGATATGTCAAGAGCAATTGCCATAGAAAGGAAGCCTTTGTCAGGAGATTCACTAATCCTGTGACATATAACCGTCAGTACATCTGTGGTAGATCTTGCAGAGCGGAAACCATATTGTGTGTCACTAAGAAGGTTGTTTCTGCTGAGGTGGTTGACTATTTCTCTATTTAATATGGATTCCAGCAACTTACTCATAACACACAGGAGACTTATTGGTCTGTACTGAGAGGGAGATGACTTATCACCTGAATTCTTAAATACAGGGCAAACTGATGAGGTCTTCCAGGGAGTCGGAAAGCACTTCTCCTTAAGGCAGCGCTTAAACAGTTTCGTAAGTATGGGAGCAAGTTCTGGTTGAAGCTTTTTTAACACTATAATTGGGATGCCGTCAGGCCAGTTGCTTTACTGGAATCAAGGTTTTTTATTAGCTTGGCGACCTCATGCACGGATATTTGTATGTTACCTAGCTTGTTCTGTGTTATAGGAGGAAATATGGGGAGTTGATGGCCTTCGTCGCATAGGGTAGAATTAGCTGCAAAGTTCTTTGCAAATAGTTTGGCCTCATCTAACGCTGACGAGATGACCTCTGGTCCATTGATAATGGTTGGAATAGAACGCACACTTCTGTTCAGGATTCTATTTGTTATTTGCCAAAACTGGTGGGAACCAAGCCGCTGATCAGCTACCTTGGATTTAACAGACTGGGCATATAGCTCTCTAGCATTTTTTATTACTCGTTTACAGTGGTTGCTGGCAGTCCTGAAAGCAGCTTTAGTCTCAGTGCATCTATTACGTTGGTAGCTATGGAAAAAGTGATTTCTGTGCACGATGGCAGCAACACATTCTGGGGAGAACCATGGCTGGTTGTTAGGTTTTTGTTGGAATTTTTTAGATTGTATGAATTGGTCTATGTCTACAATTAACCATTCAGTCAGATCTGATACTATAGAGGACACTTCCTTTTTAAACATGGAGTGCAGAGGTAAATCAGATATGAATGTATGGAAGCTATCCCAGTCAGCCATAGAGTATCGGTATACAGTACGGTGGAGGGGTACGTCTGGGGACTTCTTACATTTCGTTTTTATCTTAACTGATACGACGGAGTGCTCGGAGGATCCTAGAGGAGAATGGACGGAACATGAATATAGCTCAGGGGAAGTTGAGAGAAAAAGGTCTAGGAGGCTTGCATATTGACCGGGTGTATCGGGCACATGGGTGGGTTCGCGAACAATCTGAGTGAGGTCATAAGCAATGGCAAAATCATGACAAAACCTCCCCTCATCGTCTGTCTTATTTGAATGGGTCAGCCATTCCACGTTATGGACGTTGAAGTCACCACAGATGTGGATGTTAGCCGAGGGATGTGCAGACAGTATGTGGTCTATTTTCTCAGATATGCTCTTAAAGATAGTAACTCCGCTGTTGTGGGGCCGATAGAGGGCAAATATAAATGCAGTGGTGTTAGCAAGTGCAACCCGGAAGCACATATAGGGTAAATTAGAACCTTCTCTAGAGATATCCCTGCCACATGGGAAGCCATCCTTAATGTAGGCACATATTCCATGCCCATGGCGATCTTGGGGGTCAGATTTAGCTGTTAAGTTAGAGTATCCGTTAATTATGAACTCATCTAGGGAAGTGGTCGGCCCTATTCCAGTTTCACTTAGAAATAATATTTAATAGTGTGAGGGAGTATCTATACACAGATGATGTTACAGAGTCTTAGCTTTGTACGACAGCTAAGTCTCTCTCTCAGTTCAAAATGTTGAGATCCAGCAACAAGCAAGAGCAAGATAGCGAGCAACAAGTTAAACTGCAGACCAGCTTACTGCGGGTACTGGTCTCCCGCTTTACGGTTTTTTAAATCAGAGATTTGCTTCTTCACCATGACTTACGGGAGCCCTCTCCACCCCAACACACATATACATACACACAAACACACACGGTGCTAGTTGGCCGTTGACCCCGAAAAAGGGTTCAATTGCCCTTTGGAAGGTCTTGTTTTTAATCCTTCAGGGAGACTAGCCACCCTCCTCACCAAACAAGTCTGGTGGGGGAACCAATTTAGTCGCCGGTGACCCGACCATGAGGCAGGTAGTACTAGGTTACATGGTACCGGTAGCATATGACATAACCTGACATTTATAGATATATAGACTTTTATATATACAGGGTGGAACGATAAAATTGTCGCCCTAGGAAAGACGACATTCCATTTCCGTTTGATGAATTCTGGTTTCCTTTGTTGCAGATTTTCTACTAGTTGATCAGTTGTGTACGCATACAAGAGCGATAGGAGCCTTCTATCATGTCTACTGATTCAAATTATGACAACAGGACCATTGCCAGTACCCTCAAGATGCCAATCCGGATAACAGGAACGTACGCAGGGTTATGAAAATGAAGTTTCCAGTAATGGTTATGGTCTTTGGTGTGGTTTAAAGTGAGGTTACATCATTCCCTCTAACATCTTCGAAGTCAGCTTGAAAGTCAACACCAAATTTTACCTGGATGTGCTAAAGAGTGTCGTGATACCTTAATGCAATCAGATGGCCGCTGGCAGACCCTGAGTGTGGCAGAAGAACTCGGCACCAGTATGACGTGACCATCTTGATAAGCGATACTGCTCCCCAATTGGGGAGATTAAAATCCCCTAAAGCTCTGAGTAAGGCCAGGTAAATATGCTTAGATTGTCCGTTAAAGCTTAATTGAATCCCGGATAGCAGCGAGTGACCTATAAAAAAACAGACAGATATTTTTATTGTTTAAAACAATGTCAGGAAATACCAGAATAATGTAGAAACGAGATTATGTACTTGTTGGCCAGGGGGCACCTGCTCAGACGTTATAAGGGGTCACCTTTCAGGGCATGTGAGGAAGATTTAGTTTTGGCCTCAGATTCATAAACTACGGACGACCAATGAGGTGCACACATGTAAAATGGATCTGGGAATTCCCCAAAAGGTGTGCTGGACCCTGATTGGTTTAACGACCCACCCTTTATAAGATTGAATACCCGGGCCAAATTGGTCCTGGATATGACCTAAAACTATATCCGATGGTGAGGCCCCACCTTGCGGCCCTTGGGGAGTGTGGAGCCACCCTTTAATTGCCATTGCTCCTTTTAGGGTCCCAACTATGGGTTAAATAGAATCTAACTTTAAAAAAATATACTCCATTAAATATCGTTCCTCAAAATAACTAGATTCGGCATTAAATAACCTGAAAAAGGTTGATATGCCGTAAAACAAAAACAACCAACCAATCAACTGGGCCAAATTGAGTGGATTAATCCAGACCTCTGTGAGAGAGGAAGTAGCCAAGAGATATGTAGCGGACTGGTGGTATTTTATATATATCCCCCAGTCATACAAAATAGGAAAAATGAATTGAATTGAGAAAGAAATGAACAATGTGTTAAATTGAAATAAGTGAACTAGAATTTATTTTGTGAAGAAACAAATAAAAGAAAGGGTACAGCACGTCTCTTGCTGTTAACCGGTGAGAGGGAAAGTCTATTGTTAGAGATAGAGAGAGAGAGAAAGTCAATCCAGGCCATGGAGATAGAAAGCGTGTAAGGTGTACATACTGTCAGGTGGCTCTTGCCCTACACAGTAGCAGGGGACGTGAAGCGTGCCCCGAAGGGAGCGGTAGGTCTGTCGACTGCTCAGGTCGAGAGCTGAATTGAAAAGAAGGAAAAAGCTTAGGTCTCTTGCATTTGTAGTTATTTCCGGTGTCCTTTGCGCATGTGTGGATTTTCTTTTAAAGGGAAGTGACATTGCCCATGTGTGCGTACGTGTGCGCATATGTGTGTGTGTACATGTGTGTACGTTAGCGTGCGTGTGTGCACATGAATGTGAGTATATGTATGTGGACGTGAATATATCTATGTGTGTGCACGTGTGCGCGTATGTTTGTGTGTGCGTATGTGTATGACAAGAAAAGTGGCTTGAAATTTGAACGCGTGTTTTTTTGTGAGACTAGAAAGGCTTACACAGATACCACCCCTACCCCAGCCATCGCTACCACTGCCATCGTGAGAATGAAGAAAGAGATTTCGTGAGAATCTTGAACGATGTACATATGTAAAAATCTGTACCTTTTATGAAAATAACTTTTTTTCGTAGTAAAGTTTTTTTCTGCGTGGAGTTTCTGCATTCAATTATGCCTCTCTGGTTTTGAGGCACGTCCACAACAAGGGCTGTTTTCTTAGACTCATACCGTCAATATCTGCAACAGTGAGATAAATCTTTTCAGATCATGAATGTATAAGTTCAGTCATCATAGCATTGCTATTTGCAATCCCGTCTGATTAATTCGGGCAGAATTAGAATAGGAGATATTACTTTAATATCAATTGATGATTAAGATCTTTTTGTTTTTCCTTTTTCTATTAATGAGATTTGTTTTGGATTATTTATGAAATAATTTACGAGATCATCAACAATAGTATAATTATTTTTCTTGTTCTGGAGATTTGGAACACTTTATTTTAAATATATGACTAGCAGGGCTACCCGGCGTTGCTCGGGACCGTATAAACAATGAAAAAACAAAAGCAGATATTGAACATATGTTTTATTCTTAGGGGAGAGGAATCTTTCATCTCTATGTATTATTTGTTTTATCTACCCTAGGACTGGTATTGTTCATGTTTTATCCCTAGCATAGGTAATTTACAGCATGTATATGAAATTGTTTTACCTTAGGGAGAAGAGAACAGGTAATATACAACATAATGTGTCTATATTACATCCCTGGCAACGCCTAGAAACCAGCTAGAACATGTATTTCAGTCAATCTATATTACATCCTGGGCTATGCCGGGAAACCAGCTAATCTCTATTTAGTGACTTGACCACCAAAATACCTCCCTAAGTGTGTCCTTTCTTTTGAACTTATTAGATATAGGTATCTAGAAATGTGTGTGAAATTTTGTTGAATGCATTGTTCACTATGATTTTCTTATTGTTCTACACAATATCAACTGTAGCGAAATAAAACAGTAAACTTAGTGTAGTGTTAGAATAAAGAGCAAAGGAAAAATTAATTTATATTTGTTTGAAAAAATTATATTTTAATCTTAATTAGATGTGAAATGTACGATTTAATTACTGTCGTGTCGTTTGATCATTGAATAATTACTTAAATTAACTAGCTATAAAATTAAGACTAATTTGTTTCAAGTCATATTGATTCAATCTGTTATGAAATTATTAGATTTACAAGCTGTCTTCAGTAAGATTCCAGATTTTTCTAACTAGACTGGCGTGCATGCGAACCCACGTGAAGACCTCTTGGCAGACAGACGATCACGACCAACAGTTTTGATGAGGTCAGAGGCCAATTTCTGACCTGAGCGGGAGACCTTTCACACCAAATAATCAAAGTGTTGTCGTCCATGACAATGTGGCCAAAGTTGTTGAGCCTGACTATTATAATCAACATAGCTCTTTGAACTTCATGCTCAAAAAGGTCGTTGACCCCTGGACTAAAGTGTCGATAGAAGATTTCTTTTTAGGGGTAACACTAGCTTTTAAAAAAATTTGTGCGAAATAAAATATAAAGTTAATTTTGCGGTAATGATTTTCTTTACGTTTTGGTGATTATTTCATTAAAAAAAAAAATGGATAACTGACTATTGTATAGAAAGTTGTATATTTCTGTTACTTAATGCCATTCGAAAACGCTGCAAGGAAGGTGGGCTCTCTCTACCGTGCTAGAAAACTACTAACACCCGAAAGTATCCTGTACCTCTATAAGGCAACCATTCGCCCATGTATGGAGTATTGCTGTCATATTTGGGCCGGTGCATCGGCTACTAGTCTCTCGCTCCTTGACAGGGTTCAAAAGAGAGTCGCAAATCTGATAGGCCCTAAACTGGCATCTAAGCTTCAGCCTCTGTCCCATCGTCGAAACGTTGCATCCCTCTGCCTGTTCTACAAGTATTTTAATGGTGAATGCTCTGAAGAACTGCAAGCACTTGTGCCCCCACGACGTGAACACCTTCGACAGACCCGACGAGCTGCAAAATCCCACCCCCACACTGTAGAGATCCCTAGATGTAAAAGATCTTTCTACTCCAGTAGTTTCTTCCCCAGAACTGCTAGACTTTGGAATTCCATTCCAGGTCACTGCTTCCCAAACTGTACTGACATGCATAAGTTCAAGTGCAACGTGAACCAACATCTCGCTGCCCTAATCCCTACATAGTACCCCAGTAGATGTTTCCCCTGATAGTAGCCCCCTACACCAAAGTGGCAATGTGCCTTGTTTGGGGTGAAAATGTAATAAAAAAAACAAAAAAAACAAAAAAAAAAAAATACTTACTTTTAAATTTCAATAAAGTGAGGTAAAATAGCAAGGGAGAAAGATAAGAACAGGATAAAGAAGAGAGAAAGGGGGGAAATTGGTTTAGTCTTGCTGCATATCAACACCTCAGTGGGTCACACTATGTTGACTAAAAGTAAATCAATCCAGAGAGAAAGAGGGGAAGGAGATGTTAAGAGAGAGAGAGAGAGAGAGAGAGAGAGAGAGAGAATGATGTTAAAAGCGAGAGATGTTCAAACAGAGAAAGAGTGAGAGGCATGTAAAGGGAGATGTTCAAAGAGAGGGGGTGTGTGAGGAGAGAGAGAGAGAGAGAGAGAGAGAGAGAGAGAGAGAGAGAGAGAGAGAGAGATGTTACAAGAGAGAAAGACTAAGAGGCGTGTAAAGGGAGATGTTCAAAGAGGGAGAGGGATGTGAGTAGAGAGAAATAGGGGAAGAAGAGAGAGAGGGGAGGCTGTTGAGATGTGTGTGTATATATATATATATACATATATATATATATATAGAGAGAGAGAGATAGAGAGTGAGAGGATGATGTTAAAAGCGAGAGATGTTCAAACAGAGAAAGAGTGGGAGGCATGTAAAGGGAGATGTTCAAAGAGAGAGGGGTGTGTGAGGAGAGAGAGAGAGAGAGAGAGAGAGAGAGAGAGAGAGAGAGACCCATGCTTTTTTGTACCCTCCTCGAACCCAAACCATTGAGCTACTTCGTTTGGTCATATGTCAAGAACCTGCAACCTCCTTTCTTAGAACTGAACGCCTATGGAATTGTCTTCCGTTTTCCTGCTTTCCAGCTGACTATAATATGGTTGTGTTCAAGTCTAACGTAAACAAGTTCTTGATGAGCCGTTCCATATAAGTTAACAAATTTACTGAATCTCCATTACTAACGATTGCTATATTGTCCAATTTCTGCTGTACACTTTTTAACCCTTATCCTTGAGTGACCTCTTGGCCTTGATAAGTGGTGATGCCTATGTAAAAACAAAAAAAAAATGACAAGAAAAACCTCTTTCCCTCAAAAGAGCCATTGCAAGCCTGTCTTTGCTTTATCGTTATTTTTATGGCAAGTGCTCGTCTGAACTCCAATCAATAGTCCTCCCTTGCCCGATTTTCACGGGGTCCTGGATATAATCTTAAACTATATCCAATGGTTAGGCTTTGTGGAGTGTGAAACTATTCTCTATCTATATAAGAGCGAGGTACGTCCAAGGATGGAGTACTGTTGCCACATCTGGGCAGGAACTGCTAGAAAGGACTTGTACTGCCTTGATAGAGTTCAAAATAGACTTCGTGGCCTCGTAGGAGATGTCTTTTTCTCTTCCTTGCAACCTCTATCTCACAGAAGAGATGTTGCGAGTTTGTCTCTGATGTATCGTTATTTTCATGGAAAGTGCTCGACTGAGCTTCAATCTATGGTCCCCCCTCGCCAAACTTTCACAAAAAACACTCGTCTAGCTGAAAACACTATCCATAATTCCCCCCACTCTTTATCTGTGCCTAAACCTAAACGTAGATTCCATGAACAAAGCTTCTTTCTTAGAACTGCACGCCTGTGGAATTGTCTTCCGTTTTCCTGCTTTCCGGCTGACTACAATATGGTTGTGTTCAAGTCTAACGTAAATAAGTTCTTGATGAGCCGTTCGATACAAGTTAACAAATTTACCGAATTTCCGTTAGTAACGATTACTATATTGTCCAATTTCTACTGTACACTCTTTAATCCTTATTCTCGAGTGGCCTCTTGGCCTTGATAAGTGTTGATGCCTATGCAAAAACAAAAAAATGACAAGAAAAACCTCTTTCCCTCCAAAGAGCCATTGCAAGCCTGTCTCTGCTTTATCGTTATTTTCATGGCAAGTGCTCGTCTGAGCTCCAATCTATAGTCCTCCTTTGCCCGATTTTCACAGGGTCCTGGATATAACCTTAAACTATATCCAATGGTGAGGCCCCAGGTTGAAGGCTTTGGGGAGTGTGAAGCCACCCCGTTAATTGCTATGCTTCCAGGTTCACTCTGACCCGGAGTGGTAGTACCTGTTAGGGTTTCAACTATGGGTTGAATAGAAATTGACTTGAAAATATATATATATATATATTCTTCTATGAAAAAAGTTTTCTTCAAAACCACTGGATTCGGCATTAAATAACGTGAAAAGTGTTTATATGGTGTAAAACAAAAACAACCAACCGATTTTCACAAAAAAACACTCGTCTAGCTGAAACCACTATCAATAATTTCTCCCACTCTTTATCTGTGCCTAAACCTAAACATAGATTCCATGAACAAATCTTCTTTCTTAGAACTGCACACTGTCGAATTATCTTCTGTTTTCCTGCTTTCCAACTGACTACAATATGGTTGTCTTCAAGTCTAACATAAACAAGTTCTTGATTAGCCGTTCCACTTGTTAACAAATTTACCGAATTTCCGTTTACATACAATTACTATATTGTCCAATTTCTACTGTATACTCTTTAAACCTCATCCTCGAGTGGCCTCTTGGCCTTGACAAGTGGTGATGCCTATGTAAAAAGAAAATTACATTTTTTTGTATGAAGTTACATCTACCCAAGGGAGGCAATGTAACATTTTTGTTTTTTTTTATAAAAAATCCGGTTGCATCGGAAGGAGGCCAAAAGGAGATCAGAATGGCTCAAAATAGCATTTTCTGAGATCTTTTCTGACCATTAGATTTTGCTGAAAATTACCCAACAGCAAGACCACATGGATATACATCTGGAAACGTATTTAATCCTGGGAAAATTCTGCTTGCTTCCCCAGGGGGGGGGGGCAAAAAGGGATCAAAATGGCAAAAAACAGCACTTTCAGGGACATAGAATATTTTCTGACCATTGGATTGCAACCTCCTTTCTTAGAACTGCACGCCTGTGGAATTGTCTTCTGTTTTCATGCTTTCCAACTGACTACAATATGGTCGCCTTCAAGTCCAATGTAAACAAGTTCTTGATTTGCCGGAAATGATAAGCTGTTTCTGGTCATCATATCGTATGAATCCAAAAAGACAGGTTTGTTTTACAATTCACAAAGGTACGAGAAAGTGGTCAAAAAACAAAACTATAACAAACTAACTATTCAACCCGGCTTTGTTCGGGTCCTATGTACTATTTATCACTTTTTGTGCATATATATATATATATATATATATATATATTAAGAAGTTTGACTCATGTCCAGATAACCTACATCTAAAATTTCAAGTGTTTGGACCCAAAATTGACGGAGGAGTTTGGTAGAATCTGCAAAGATCAACTCTTTCAACTTTGACTTCTTGGCACGCAAATTTTCGCTCCAAAACCGATTAAAAAGCATGTCTGAATACCCTTTATGTAAAATTTCAAATGTTTAGACCCAAAATTGGCTGAATAGTTTGCTAGAGACCGCAAAGGTCAAATCTTTTGAACTTTGACTCCTTGGCAGCCAAATTTTCGGCTAAAAAACGATAAAAAAGCTTGCCCTATGTCTGAATACCCTTTATGTAAAATTTCAAATGTTTAGACCAAAAATTGGCTGAATAGTTTGCTAGAGACCGCAAAGGTCAAATCTTTTGAACTTTGACTCCTTGGCAGCCAAATTTTCGGCTAAAAAACGATAAAAAAGCTTGCCCGATGTCTGAATACACTTTATGTAAAATTTCAAATGTTTAGACCCAAAATTGGCTGAATAGTTTGCTAGAGACCGCAAAGGTCAAATCTTTTGAACTTTGACTCCTTGGCAGCCAAATTTTCGGCTAAAAAACGATAAAAAAGCTTGCCCGATGTCTGAATACACTTTATGTAAAATTTCAAATGTTTAGACCCAAAATTGGCTGAATAGTTTGCTAGAGACCGCAAAGGTAAAATCTTTTGAACTTTGACTCCTTGGCAGCCAAATTTTCGGCTAAAAAACGATAAAAAAGCTTGCCCGATGTCTGAATACACTTTATGTAAAATTTCAAATGTTTAGACCCAAAATTGGCTGAATAGTTTGCTAGAGACCGCAAAGGTTAAATCTTTTGAACTTTGACTCCTTGGCAGCCAAATCTTCGGCTAAAAAACGATAAAAAAGCTTGCCCGATGTCTGAATACCCTTTATGTAAAATTTCAAATGTTTAGACCCAAAATTGGCTGAATAGTTTGCTAGAGACCGCAAAGGTCAAATCTTTTGAACTTTGACTCCTTGGCAGCCAAATTTTCGGCTAAAAAACGATAAAAAAGCTTGCCCGATGTCTGAATACCCTTTATGTAAAATTTCAAATGTTTAGACCCAAAATTGGCTGAATAGTTTGCTAGAGACCACAAAAGGTCAAATCTTTTGAACTTTGACTCCTTGGCAGCCAAATTTTCGGCTAAAAAACGATAAAAAAGCTTGCCCGATGTCTGAATACCCTTTATGTAAAATTTCAAATGTTTAGACCCAAAATTGGCTGAATAGTTTGCTAGAGACCACAAAAGGTCAAATCTTTTGAACTTTGACTCCTTGGCAGCCAAATTTTCGGCTAAAAAACGATAAAAAAGCTTGCCCTATGTCTGAATACCCTTTATGTAAAATTTCAAATGTTTAGACCCAAAATTGGCTGAATAGTTTGCTAGAGACCGCAAAGGTCAAATCTTTTGAACTTTGACTCCTTGGCAGCCAAATTTTCGGCTAAAAAACGATAAAAAAGCTTGCCCGATGTCTGAATACACTTTATGTAAAATTTCAAATGTTTAGACCCAAAATTGGCTGAATAGTTTGCTAGAGACCGCAAAGGTCAAATCTTTTGAACTTTGACTCCTTGGCAGCCAAATTTTCGGCTAAAAAACGATAAAAAAGCTTGCCCTATGTCTGAATACCCTTTATGTAAAATTTCAAATGTTTAGACCCAAAATTGGCTGAATAGTTTGCTAGAGACCGCAAAGGTCAAATCTTTTGAACTTTGACTCCTTGGCAGCCAAATTTTCGGCTAAAAAACGATAAAAAAGCTTGCCCGATGTCTGAATACACTTTATGTAAAATTTCAAATGTTTAGACCCAAAATTGGCTGAATAGTTTGCTAGAGACCGCAAAGGTCAAATCTTTTGAACTTTGACTCCTTGGCAGCCAAATTTTCGGCTAAAAAACGATAAAAAAGCTTGCCCGATGTCTGAATACACTTTATGTAAAATTTCAAATGTTTAGACCCAAAATTGGCTGAATAGTTTGCTAGAGACCGCAAAGGTCAAATCTTTTGAACTTTGACTCCTTGGCAGCCAAATTTTCGGCTAAAAAACGATAAAAAAGCTTGCCCGATGTCTGAATACCCTTTATGTAAAATTTCAAATGTTTAGACCCAAAATTGGCTGAATAGTTTGCTAGAGACCACAAAAGGTCAAATCTTTTGAACTTTGACTCCTTGGCAGCCAAATTTTCGGCTAAAAAACGATAAAAAAGCTTGCCCTATGTCTGAATACCCTTTATGTAAAATTTCAAATGTTTAGACCCAAAATTGGCTGAATAGTTTGCTAGAGACCGCAAAGGTCAAATCTTTTGAACTTTGACTCCTTGGCAGCCAAATTTTCGGCTAAAAAACGATAAAAAAGCTTGCCCGATGTCTGAATACACTTTATGTAAAATTTCAAATGTTTAGACCCAAAATTGGCTGAATAGTTTGCTAGAGACCGCAAAGGTCAAATCTTTTGAACTTTGACTCCTTGGCAGCCAAATTTTCGGCTAAAAAACGATAAAAAAGCTTGCCCTATGTCTGAATACCCTTTATGTAAAATTTCAAATGTTTAGACCCAAAATTGGCTGAATAGTTTGCTAGAGACCGCAAAGGTCAAATCTTTTGAACTTTGACTCCTTGGCAGCCAAATTTTCGGCTAAAAAACGATAAAAAAGCTTGCCCGATGTCTGAATACACTTTATGTAAAATTTCAAATGTTTAGACCCAAAATTGGCTGAATAGTTTGCTAGAGACCGCAAAGGTCAAATCTTTTGAACTTTGACTCCTTGGCAGCCAAATTTTCGGCTAAAAAACGATAAAAAAGCTTGCCCGATGTCTGAATACACTTTATGTAAAATTTCAAATGTTTAGACCCAAAATTGGCTGAATAGTTTGCTAGAGACCGCAAAGGTCAAATCTTTTGAACTTTGACTCCTTGGCAGCCAAATTTTCGGCTAAAAAACGATAAAAAAGCTTGCCCGATGTCTGAATACCCTTTATGTAAAATTTCAAATGTTTAGACCCAAAATTGGCTGAATAGTTTGCTAGAGACCGCAAAGGTCAAATCTTTTGAACTTTGACTCCTTGGCAGCCAAATTTTCGGCTAAAAAACGATAAAAAAGCTTGCCCGATGTCTGAATACCCTTTATGTAAAATTTCAAATGTTTAGACCCAAAATTGGCTGAATAGTTTGCTAGAGACCACAAAAGGTCAAATCTTTTGAACTTTGACTCCTTGGCAGCCAAATTTTCGGCTAAAAAACGATAAAAAAGCTTGCCCGATGTCTGAATACCCTTTATGTAAAATTTCAAATGTTTAGACCCAAAATTGGCTGAATAGTTTGCTAGAGACCACAAAAGGTCAAATCTTTTGAACTTTGACTCCTTGGCAGCCAAATTTTCGGCTAAAAAACGATAAAAAAGCTTGCCCTATGTCTGAATACCCTTTATGTAAAATTTCAAATGTTTAGACCCAAAATTGGCTGAATAGTTTGCTAGAGACCGCAAAGGTCAAATCTTTTGAACTTTGACTCCTTGGCAGCCAAATTTTCGGCTAAAAAACGATAAAAAAGCTTGCCCGATGTCTGAATACACTTTATGTAAAATTTCAAATGTTTAGACCCAAAATTGGCTGAATAGTTTGCTAGAGACCGCAAAGGTCAAATCTTTTGAACTTTGACTCCTTGGCAGCCAAATTTTCGGCTAAAAAACGATAAAAAAGCTTGCCCGATGTCTGAATACACTTTATGTAAAATTTCAAATGTTTAGACCCAAAATTGGCTGAATAGTTTGCTAGAGACCGCAAAGGTCAAATCTTTTGAACTTTGACTCCTTGGCAGCCAAATTTTCGGCTAAAAAACGATAAAAAAGCTTGCCCGATGTCTTAATACCCTTTATGTAAAATTTCAAATGTTTAGACCCAAAATTGGCTGAATAGTTTGCTAGAGACCGCAAAGGTCAAATCTTTTGAACTTTGACTCCTTGGCAGCCAAATTTTCGGCTAAAAAACGATAAAAAAGCTTGCCCGATGTCTGAATACCCTTTATGTAAAATTTCAAATGTTTAGACCCAAAATTGGCTGAATAGTTTGCTAGAGACCACAAAAGGTCAAATCTTTTGAACTTTGACTCCTTGGCAGCCAAATTTTCGGCTAAAAAACGATAAAAAAGCTTGCCCGATGTCTGAATACCCTTTATGTAAAATTTCAAATGTTTAGACCCAAAATTGGCTGAATAGTTTGCTAGAGACCACAAAAGGTCAAATCTTTTGAACTTTGACTCCTTGGCAGCCAAATTTTCGGCTAAAAAACGATAAAAAAGCTTGCCCTATGTCTGAATACCCTTTATGTAAAATTTCAAATGTTTAGACCCAAAATTGGCTGAATAGTTTGCTAGAGACCGCAAAGGTCAAATCTTTTGAACTTTGACTCCTTGGCAGCCAAATTTTCGGCTAAAAAACGATAAAAAAGCTTGCCCGATGTCTGAATACACTTTATGTAAAATTTCAAATGTTTAGACCCAAAATTGGCTGAATAGTTTGCTAGAGACCGCAAAGGTCAAATCTTTTGAACTTTGACTCCTTGGCAGCCAAATTTTCGGCTAAAAAACGATAAAAAAGCTTGCCCTATGTCTGAATACACTTTATGTAAAATTTCAAATGTTTAGACTCAAAATTGGCTGAATAGTTTGCTAGAGACCGCAAAGGTCAAATCTTTTGAACTTTGACTTCTTGGCAGCCAAATTTTCGGCTAAAAAACGATAAAAAAGCTTGCCCGATGTCTGAATACACTTTATGTAAAATTTCAAATGTTTAGACCCAAAATTGGCTGAATAGTTTGCTAGAGACCGCAAAGATCAAATCTTTTGAACTTTGACTCCTTGGCAGCCAAATTTTCGGCTAAAAAACGATAAAAAAGCTTGCCCTATGTCTGAATACACTTTATGTAAAATTTCAAATGTTTAGACTCAAAATTGGCTGAATAGTTTGCTAGAGACCGCAAAGGTCAAATCTTTTGAACTTTGACTCCTTGGCAGCCAAATTTTCGGCTAAAAAACGATAAAAAAGCTTGCCCTATGTCTGAATACACTTTATGTAAAATTTCAAATGTTTAGACCCAAAATTGGCTGAATAGTTTGCTAGAGACCGCAAAGGTCAAATCTTTTGAACTTTGACTCCTTGGCAGCCAAATTTTCGGCTAAAAAACGATAAAAAAGCTTGCCCGATGTCTGAATACACTTTATGTAAAATTTCAAATGTTTAGACCCAAAATTGGCTGAATAGTTTGCTAGAGACCGCAAAGGTCAAATCTTTTGAACTTTGACTCCTTGGCAGCCAAATTTTCGGCTAAAAAACGATAAAAAAGCTTGCCCGATGTCTGAATACACTTTATGTAAAATTTCAAATGTTTAGACCCAAAATTGGCTGAATAGTTTGCTAGAGACCACAAAAGGTCAAATCTTTTGAACTTTGACTCCTTGGCAGCCAAATTTTCGGCTAAAAAACGATAAAAAAGCTTGCCCGATGTCTGAATACCCTTTATGTAAAATTTCAAATGTTTAGACCCAAAATTGGCTGAATAGTTTGCTAGAGACCGCAAAGGTCAAATCTTTTGAACTTTGACTCCTTGGCAGCCAAATTTTCGGCTAAAAAACGATAAAAAAGCTTGCCCGATGTCTGAATACCCTTTATGTAAAATTTCAAATGTTTAGACCCAAAATTGGCTGAATAGTTTGCTAGAGACCGCAAAGGTCAAATCTTTTGAACTTTGACTCCTTGGCAGCCAAATTTTCGGCTAAAAAACGATAAAAAAGCTTGCCCGATGTCTGAATACCCTTTATGTAAAATTTCAAATGTTTAGACCCAAAATTGGCTGAATAGTTTGCTAGAGACCGCAAAGGTCAAATCTTTTGAACTTTGACTCCTTGGCAGCCAAATTTTCGGCTAAAAAACGATAAAAAAGCTTGCCCGATGTCTGAATACCCTTTATGTAAAATTTCAAATGTTTAGACCCAAAATTGGCTGAATAGTTTGCTAGAGACCGCAAAGGTCAAATCTTTTGAACTTTGACTCCTTGGCAGCCAAATTTTCGGCTAAAAAACGATAAAAAAGCTTGCCCGATGTCTGAATACCCTTTATGTAAAATTTCAAATGTTTAGACCCAAAATTGGCTGAATAGTTTGCTAGAGACCACAAAAGGTCAAATCTTTTGAACTTTGACTCCTTGGCAGCCAAATTTTCGGCTAAAAAACGATAAAAAAGCTTGCCCGATGTCTGAATACCCTTTATGTAAAATTTCAAATGTTTAGACCCAAAATTGGCTGAATAGTTTGCTAGAGACCACAAAAGGTCAAATCTTTTGAACTTTGACTCCTTGGCAGCCAAATTTTCGGCTAAAAAACGATAAAAAAGCTTGCCCGATGTCTGAATACACTTTATGTAAAATTTCAAATGTTTAGACCCAAAATTGGCTGAATAGTTTGCTAGAGACCGCAAAGGTCAAATCTTTTGAACTTTGACTCCTTGGCAGCCAAATTTTCGGCTAAAAAACGATAAAAAAGCTTGCCCGATGTCTGAATACACTTTATGTAAAATTTCAAATGTTTAGACCCAAAATTGGCTGAATAGTTTGCTAGAGACCACAAAAGGTCAAATCTTTTGAACTTTGACTCCTTGGCAGCCAAATTTTCGGCTAAAAAACGATAAAAAAGCTTGCCCGATGTCTGAATACCCTTTATGTAAAATTTCAAATGTTTAGACCCAAAATTGGCTGAATAGTTTGCTAGAGACCGCAAAGGTCAAATCTTTTGAACTTTGACTCCTTGGCAGCCAAATTTTCGGCTAAAAAACGATAAAAAAGCTTGCCCGATGTCTGAATACCCTTTATGTAAAATTTCAAATGTTTAGACCCAAAATTGGCTGAATAGTTTGCTAGAGACCGCAAAGGTCAAATCTTTTGAACTTTGACTCCTTGGCAGCCAAATTTTCGGCTAAAAAACGATAAAAAAGCTTGCCCGATGTCTGAATACCCTTTATGTAAAATTTCAAATGTTTAGACCCAAAATTGGCTGAATAGTTTGCTAGAGACCGCAAAGGTCAAATCTTTTGAACTTTGACTCCTTGGCAGCCAAATTTTCGGCTAAAAAACGATAAAAAAGCTTGCCCGATGTCTGAATACCCTTTATGTAAAATTTCAAATGTTTAGACCCAAAATTGGCTGAATAGTTTGCTAGAGACCGCAAAGGTCAAATCTTTTGAACTTTGACTCCTTGGCAGCCAAATTTTCGGCTAAAAAACGATAAAAAAGCTTGCCCGATGTCTGAATACCCTTTATGTAAAATTTCAAATGTTTAGACCCAAAATTGGCTGAATAGTTTGCTAGAGACCGCAAAGGTCAAATCTTTTGAACTTTGACTCCTTGGCAGCCAAATTTTCGGCTAAAAAACGATAAAAAAGCTTGCCCTATGTCTGAATACCCTTTATGTAAAATTTCAAATGTTTAGACCCAAAATTGGCTGAATAGTTTGCTAGAGACCGCAAAGGTCAAATCTTTTGAACTTTGACTCCTTGGCAGCCAAATTTTCGGCTAAAAAACGATAAAAAAGCTTGCCCGATGTCTGAATACACTTTATGTAAAATTTCAAATGTTTAGACCAAAAATTGGCTGAATAGTTTGCTAGAGACCGCAAAGGTCAAATCTTTTGAACTTTGACTCCTTGGCAGCCAAATTTTCGGCTAAAAAACGATAAAAAAGCTTGCCCGATGTCTGAATACCCTTTATGTAAAATTTCAAATGTTTAGACCCAAAATTGGCTGAATAGTTTGCTAGAGACCGCAAAGGTCAAATCTTTTGAACTTTGACTCCTTGGCAGCCAAATTTTCGGCTAAAAAACGATAAAAAAGCTTGCCCTATGTCTGAATACCCTTTATGTAAAATTTCAAATGTTTAGACCCAAAATTGGCTGAATAGTTTGCTAGAGACCGCAAAGGTCAAATCTTTTGAACTTTGACTCCTTGGCAGCCAAATTTTCGGCTAAAAAACGATAAAAAAGCTTGCCCTATGTCTGAATACCCTTTATGTAAAATTTCAAATGTTTAGACCCAAAATTGGCTGAATAGTTTGCTAGAGACCGCAAAGGTCAAATCTTTTGAACTTTGACTCCTTGGCAGCCAAATTTTCGGCTAAAAAACGATAAAAAAGCTTGCCCTATGTCTGAATACCCTTTATGTAAAATTTCAAATGTTTAGACCCAAAATTGGCTGAATAGTTTGCTAGAGACCGCAAAGGTCAAATCTTTTGAACTTTGACTCCTTGGCAGCCAAATTTTCGGCTAAAAAACGATAAAAAAGCTTGCCCGATGTCTGAATACACTTTATGTAAAATTTCAAATGTTTAGACCCAAAATTGGCTGAATAGTTTGCTAGAGATCGCAAAGGTCAAATCTTTTGAACTTTGACTCCTTGGCAGCCAAATTTTCGGCTAAAAAACGATAAAAAAGCTTGCCCGATGTCTGAATACACTTTATGTAAAATTTCAAATGTTTAGACCAAAAATTGGCTGAATAGTTTGCTAGAGACCGCAAAGGTCAAATCTTTTGAACTTTGACTCCTTGGCAGCCAAATTTTCGGCTAAAAAACGATAAAAAAGCTTGCCCGATGTCTGAATACCCTTTATGTAAAATTTCAAATGTTTAGACCCAAAATTGGCTGAATAGTTTGCTAGAGACCGCAAAGGTCAAATCTTTTGAACTTTGACTCCTTGGCAGCCAAATTTTCGGCTAAAAAACGATAAAAAAGCTTGCCCTATGTCTGAATACCCTTTATGTAAAATTTCAAATGTTTAGACCCAAAATTGGCTGAATAGTTTGCTAGAGATCGCAAAGGTCAAATCTTTTGAACTTTGACTCCTTGGCAGCCAAATTTTCGGCTAAAAAACGATAAAAAAGCTTGCCCTATGTCTGAATACCCTTTATGTAAAATTTCAAATGTTTAGACCCAAAATTGGCTGAATAGTTTGCTAGAGACCGCAAAGGTCAAATCTTTTGAACTTTGACTCCTTGGCAGCCAAATTTTCGGCTAAAAAACGATAAAAAAGCTTGCCCGATGTCTGAATACACTTTATGTAAAATTTCAAATGTTTAGACCCAAAATTGGCTGAATAGTTTGCTAGAGATCGCAAAGGTCAAATCTTTTGAACTTTGACTCCTTGGCAGCCAAATTTTCGGCTAAAAAACGATAAAAAAGCTTGCCCGATGTCTGAATACACTTTATGTAAAATTTCAAATGTTTAGACCAAAAATTGGCTGAATAGTTTGCTAGAGATCGCAAAGGTCAAATCTTTTGAACTTTGACTCCTTGGCAGCCAAATTTTCGGCTAAAAAACGATAAAAAAGCTTGCCCGATGTCTGAATACCCTCTATGTAAAATTTCAAATTTAGACCCAAAATTGGCTGAATAGTTTGCTAGAGACCGCAAAGGTCAAATCTTTTGAACTTTGACTCCTTGGCAGCCAAATTTTCGGCTAAAAAACGATAAAAAAGCTTGCCCGATGTCTGAATACACTTTATGTAAAATTTCAAATGTTTAGACCCAAAATTGGCTGAATAGTTTGCTAGAGACCGCAAAGGTCAAATCTTTTGAACTTTGACCCCTTGGCAGCCAAATTTTCGGCTAAAAAACGATAAAAAAGCTTGCCCGATGTCTGAATACACTTTATGTAAAATTTCAAATGTTTAGACCCAAAATTGGCTGAATAGTTTGCTAGAGATCGCAAAGGTCAAATCTTTTGAGCTTTGACTCCTTGGCAGCCAAATTTTCGGCTAAAAAACGATAAAAAAGCTTGCCCGATGTCTGAATACCCTCTATGTAAAATTTCAAATGTTTAGACCCAAAATTGGCTGAATATTTTGCTAGAGACCACAAAAGGTCAAATCTTTTGAACTTTGACTCCTTAGCAGCCACATTTTCGGCTAAAAAACGATAAAAAAGCTTGCCCGATGTCTGAATACACTTTATGTAAAATTTCAAATGTTTAGACCCAAAATTGGCTGAATAGTTTGCTAGAGATCGCAAAGGTAAAATCTTTTGTACTTTGACTCCTTGGCAGCCAAATTTTCGGCTAAAAAACGATAAAAAAGCTTGCCCGATGTCTGAATACCCTTTATGTAAAATTTCAAATGTTTAGACCCAAAATTGGCTGAATAGTTTGCTAGAGATCGCAAAGGTCAAATCTTTTGAGCTTTGACTCCTTGGCAGCCAAATTTTCGGCTAAAAAACGATAAAAAAGCTTGCCCGATGTCTGAATACACTTTATGCAAAATTTCAAATGTTTAGACCCAAAATTGGCTGAATAGTTTGCTAGAGATCGCAAAGGTCAAATCTTTTGAACTTTGACTCCTTGGCAGCCAAATTTTCGGCTAAAAAACGATAAAAAAGCTTGCCCGATGTCTGAATACACTTTATGTAAAATTTCAAATGTTTAGACCCAAAATTGGCTGAATAGTTTGCTAGAGACCGCAAAGGTCAAATCTTTTGAACTTTGACTCCTTGGCAGCCAAATTTTCGGCTAAAAAACGATAAAAAAGCTTGCCCGATGTCTGAATACCCTTTATGTAAAATTTCAAATGTTTAGACCCAAAATTGGCTGAATAGTTTGCTAGAGACCGCAAAGGTCAAATCTTTTGAACTTTGACTCCTTGGCAGCCAAATTTTCGGCTAAAAAACGATAAAAAAGCTTGCCCGATGTCTGAATACCCTTTATGTAAAATTTCAAATGTTTAGACCCAAAATTGGCTGAATAGTTTGCTAGAGACCGCAAAGGTCAAATCTTTTGAAGTTTTACTCCTTGGCAGCCAAATTTTCGGCTAAAAAACGATAAAAAAGCTTGCCCGATGTCTGAATACCCTTTATGTAAAATTTCAAATGTTTAGACCCAAAATTGGCTGAATAGTTTGCTAGAGACCGCAAAGGTCAAATCTTTTGAACTTTGACTCCTTGGCAGCCAAATTTTCGGCTAAAAAACGATAAAAAAGCTTGCCCGATGTCTGAATACACTTTATGTAAAATTTCAAATGTTTAGACCCAAAATTGGCTGAATAGTTTGCTAGAGACCGCAAAGGTCAAATCTTTTGAACTTTGACTCCTTGGCAGCCAAATTTTCGGCTAAAAAACGATAAAAAAGCTTGCCCTATGTCTGAATACCCTTTATGTAAAATTTCAAATGTTTAGACCCAAAATTGGCTGAATAGTTTGCTAGAGACCGCAAAGGTCAAATCTTTTGAACTTTGACTCCTTGGCAGCCAAATTTTCGGCTAAAAAACGATAAAAAAGCTTGCCCGATGTCTGAATACCCTTTATGTAAAATTTCAAATGTTTAGACCCAAAATTGGCTGAATAGTTTGCTAGAGACCGCAAAGGTCAAATCTTTTGAACTTTGACTCCTTGGCAGCCAAATTTTCGGCTAAAAAACGATAAAAAAGCTTGCCCGATGTCTGAATACCCTTTATGTAAAATTTCAAATGTTTAGACCCAAAATTGGCTGAATAGTTTGCTAGAGACCGCAAAGGTCAAATCTTTTGAACTTTGACTCCTTGGCAGCCAAATTACTGGCTAAAAAACGATAAAAAAGCTTGCCCGATGTCTGAATACCCTTTATGTAAAATTTCAAATGTTTAGACCCAAAATTGGCTGAATAGTTTGCTAGAGACCGCAAAGGTCAAATCTTTTGAACTTTGACTCCTTGGCAGCCAAATTTTCGGCTAAAAAACGATAAAAAAGCTTGCCCGATGTCTGAATACACTTTATGTAAAATTTCAAATGTTTAGACCCAAAATTGGCTGAATAGTTTGCTAGAGACCGCAAAGGTCAAATCTTTTGAACTTTGACCCCTTGGCAGCCAAATTTTCGGCTAAAAAACGATAAAAAAGCTTGCCCGATGTCTGAATACACTTTATGTAAAATTTCAAATGTTTAGACCCAAAATTGGCTGAATAGTTTGCTAGAGATCGCAAAGGTCAAATCTTTTGAGCTTTGACTCCTTGGCAGCCAAATTTTCGGCTAAAAAACGATAAAAAAGCTTGCCCGATGTCTGAATACCCTCTATGTAAAATTTCAAATGTTTAGACCCAAAATTGGCTGAATATTTTGCTAGAGACCACAAAAGGTCAAATCTTTTGAACTTTGACTCCTTAGCAGCCACATTTTCGGCTAAAAAACGATAAAAAAGCTTGCCCGATGTCTGAATACACTTTATGTAAAATTTCAAATGTTTAGACCCAAAATTGGCTGAATAGTTTGCTAGAGATCGCAAAGGTAAAATCTTTTGTACTTTGACTCCTTGGCAGCCAAATTTTCGGCTAAAAAACGATAAAAAAGCTTGCCCGATGTCTGAATACCCTTTATGTAAAATTTCAAATGTTTAGACCCAAAATTGGCTGAATAGTTTGCTAGAGATCGCAAAGGTCAAATCTTTTGAGCTTTGACTCCTTGGCAGCCAAATTTTCGGCTAAAAAACGATAAAAAAGCTTGCCCGATGTCTGAATACACTTTATGCAAAATTTCAAATGTTTAGACCCAAAATTGGCTGAATAGTTTGCTAGAGATCGCAAAGGTCAAATCTTTTGAACTTTGACTCCTTGGCAGCCAAATTTTCGGCTAAAAAACGATAAAAAAGCTTGCCCGATGTCTGAATACACTTTATGTAAAATTTCAAATGTTTAGACCCAAAATTGGCTGAATAGTTTGCTAGAGACCGCAAAGGTCAAATCTTTTGAACTTTGACTCCTTGGCAGCCAAATTTTCGGCTAAAAAACGATAAAAAAGCTTGCCCGATGTCTGAATACCCTTTATGTAAAATTTCAAATGTTTAGACCCAAAATTGGCTGAATAGTTTGCTAGAGACCGCAAAGGTCAAATCTTTTGAACTTTGACTCCTTGGCAGCCAAATTTTCGGCTAAAAAACGATAAAAAAGCTTGCCCGATGTCTGAATACCCTTTATGTAAAATTTCAAATGTTTAGACCCAAAATTGGCTGAATAGTTTGCTAGAGACCGCAAAGGTCAAATCTTTTGAAGTTTTACTCCTTGGCAGCCAAATTTTCGGCTAAAAAACGATAAAAAAGCTTGCCCGATGTCTGAATACCCTTTATGTAAAATTTCAAATGTTTAGACCCAAAATTGGCTGAATAGTTTGCTAGAGACCGCAAAGGTCAAATCTTTTGAACTTTGACTCCTTGGCAGCCAAATTTTCGGCTAAAAAACGATAAAAAAGCTTGCCCGATGTCTGAATACACTTTATGTAAAATTTCAAATGTTTAGACCCAAAATTGGCTGAATAGTTTGCTAGAGACCGCAAAGGTCAAATCTTTTGAACTTTGACTCCTTGGCAGCCAAATTTTCGGCTAAAAAACGATAAAAAAGCTTGCCCTATGTCTGAATACCCTTTATGTAAAATTTCAAATGTTTAGACCCAAAATTGGCTGAATAGTTTGCTAGAGACCGCAAAGGTCAAATCTTTTGAACTTTGACTCCTTGGCAGCCAAATTTTCGGCTAAAAAACGATAAAAAAGCTTGCCCGATGTCTGAATACCCTTTATGTAAAATTTCAAATGTTTAGACCCAAAATTGGCTGAATAGTTTGCTAGAGACCGCAAAGGTCAAATCTTTTGAACTTTGACTCCTTGGCAGCCAAATTTTCGGCTAAAAAACGATAAAAAAGCTTGCCCGATGTCTGAATACCCTTTATGTAAAATTTCAAATGTTTAGACCCAAAATTGGCTGAATAGTTTGCTAGAGACCGCAAAGGTCAAATCTTTTGAACTTTGACTCCTTGGCAGCCAAATTACTGGCTAAAAAACGATAAAAAAGCTTGCCCGATGTCTGAATACCCTTTATGTAAAATTTCAAATGTTTAGACCCAAAATTGGCTGAATAGTTTACTAGAGACCGCAAAGGTCAAATCTTTTGAGCTTTGACTCCTTGGCAGCCAAATTTTCGGCTAAAAAACGATAAAAAAGCTTGCCCGATGTCTGAATACCCTTTATGTAAAATTTCAAATGTTTAGACCCAAAATTGGCTGAATAGTTTGCTAGAGACCGCAAAGGTCAAATCTTTTGAACTTTGACTCCTTGGCAGCCAAATTTTCGGCTAAAAAACGATAAAAAAGCTTGCCCGATGTCTGAATACCCTTTATGTAAAATTTCAAATGATTAGACCCAAAATTGGCTGAATAGTTTGCTAGAGACCGCAAAGGTCAAATCTTTTGAACTTTGACTCCTTGGCAACCAAATTTTCGGCTAAAAAACGATAAAAAAGCTTGCCCGATGTCTGAATACACTTTATGTAAAATTTCTAATGTTTAGACCCAAAATTGGCTGAATAGTTTGCTAGAGACCGCAAAGGTCAAATCTTTTGAACTTTGACTCCTTGGCAGCCAAATTTTCGGCTAAAAAACGATAAAAAAGCTTGCCCTATGTCTGAATACACATTATGCAAAATTTCAAATGTTTAGACCCAAAATTGGCTGAATAGTTTGCTAGAGACCGCAAAGGTCAAATCTTTTTAACTTTGACTCCTTGGCAGCCAAATTTTCGGCTAAAAAACGATAAAAAAGCTTGCCCGATGTCTGAATACCCTTTATGTAAAATTTCAAATGTTTAGACCCAAAATTGGCTGAATAGTTTGCTAGAGACCGCAAAGGTCAAATCTTTTGAACTTTGACTCCTTGGCAGCCAAATTTTCGGCTAAAAAACGATAAAAAAGCTTGCCCGATGTCTGAATACCCTTTATGTAAAATTTCAAATGTTTAGACCCAAAATTGGCTGAATAGTTTGCTAGAGACCGCAAAGGTCAAATCTTTTGAACTTTGACTCCTTGGCAGCCAAATTTTCGGCTAAAAAACGATAAAAAAGCTTGCCCGATGTCTGAATACACTTTATGTAAAATTTCAAATGTTTAGACCCAAAATTGGCTGAATAGTTTGCTAGAGACCGCAAAGGTCAAATCTTTTGAACTTTGACTCCTTGGCAGCCAAATTTTCGGCTAAAAAACGATAAAAAAAAGCTTGCCCGATGTCTGAATACCCTTTATGTAAAATTTCAAATGTTTAGACCCAAAATTGGCTGAATAGTTTGCTAGAGACCGCAAAGGTCAAATCTTTTGAACTTTGACTCCTTGGCAGCCAAATTTTCGGCTAAAAAACGATAAAAAAGCTTGCCCGATGTCTGAATACCCTTTATGTAAAATTTCAAATGTTTAGACCCAAAATTAGCTGAATAGTTTGCTAGAGACCGCAAAGGTTAAATCTTTTGAACTTTGACTCCTTGGCAGCCAAATTTTCGGCTAAAAAACGATAAAAAAGCTTGCCCTATGTCTGAATACCCTTTATGTAAAATTTCAAATGTTTAGACCCAAAATTGGCTGAATAGTTTGCTAGAGACCGCAAAGGTCAAATCTTTTGAACTTTGACTCCTTGGCAGCCAAATTTTCGGCTAAAAAACGATAAAAAAGCTTGCCCTATGTCTGAATACCCTTTATGTAAAATTTCAAATGTTTAGACCCAAAATTGGCTGAATAGTTTGCTAGAGACCGCAAAGGTCAAATCTTTTGAACTTTGACTCCTTGGCAGCCAAATTTTCGGCTAAAAACGATAAAAAAGCTTGCCCGATGTCTGAATACCCTCTATGTAAAATTTCAAATTTAGACCCAAAATTGGCTGAATAGTTTGCTAGAGACCGCAAAGGTCAAATCTTTTGAACTTTGACTCCTTGGCAGCCAAATTTTCGGCTAAAAAACGATAAAAAAGCTTGCCCGATGTCTGAATACACTTTATGTAAAATTTCAAATGTTTAGACCCAAAATTGGCTGAATAGTTTGCTAGAGACCGCAAAGGTCAAATCTTTTGAACTTTGACCCCTTGGCAGCCAAATTTTCGGCTAAAAAACGATAAAAAAGCTTGCCCGATGTCTGAATACACTTTATGTAAAATTTCAAATGTTTAGACCCAAAATTGGCTGAATAGTTTGCTAGAGATCGCAAAGGTCAAATCTTTTGAGCTTTGACTCCTTGGCAGCCAAATTTTCGGCTAAAAAACGATAAAAAAGCTTGCCCGATGTCTGAATACCCTCTATGTAAAATTTCAAATGTTTAGACCCAAAATTGGCTGAATAGTTTGCTAGAGACCACAAAAGGTCAAATCTTTTGAACTTTGACTCCTTGGCAGCCAAATTTTCGGCTAAAAAACGATAAAAAAGCTTGCCCGATGTCTGAATACCCTTTATGTAAAATTTCAAATGTTTAGACCCAAAATTGGCTGAATAGTTTGCTAGAGACCGCAAAGGTTAAATCTTTTGAACTTTGACTCCTTGGCAGCCAAATTTTCGGCTAAAAAACGATAAAAAAGCTTGCCCTATGTCTGAATACCCTTTATGTAAAATTTCAAATGTTTAGACCCAAAATTGGCTGAATAGTTTGCTAGAGACCGCAAAGGTCAAATCTTTTGAACTTTGACTCCTTGGCAGCCAAATTTTCGGCTAAAAAACGATAAAAAAGCTTGCCCTATGTCTGAATACCCTTTATGTAAAATTTCAAATGTTTAGACCCAAAATTGGCTGAATAGTTTGCTAGAGACCGCAAAGGTCAAATCTTTTGAACTTTGACTCCTTGGCAGCCAAATTTTCGGCTAAAAAACGATAAAAAAGCTTGCCCGATGTCTGAATACACTTTATGTAAAATTTCAAATGTTTAGACCCAAAATTGGCTGAATAGTTTGCTAGAGATCGCAAAGGTCAAATCTTTTGAGCTTTGACTCCTTGGCAGCCAAATTTTCGGCTAAAAAACGATAAAAAAGCTTGCCCGATGTCTGAATACCCTCTATGTAAAATTTCAAATGTTTAGACCCAAAATTGGCTGAATAGTTTGCTAGAGACCGCAAAGGTCAAATCTTTTGAACTTTGACTCCTTGGCAACCAAATTTTCGGCTAAAAAACGATAAAAAAGCTTGCCCGATGTCTGAATACACTTTATGTAAAATTTCTAATGTTTAGACCCAAAATTGGCTGAATAGTTTGCTAGAGACCGCAAAGGTCAAATCTTTTGAACTTTGACTCCTTGGCAGCCAAATTTTCGGCTAAAAAACGATAAAAAAGCTTGCCCTATGTCTGAATACACATTATGCAAAATTTCAAATGTTTAGACCCAAAATTGGCTGAATAGTTTGCTAGAGACCGCAAAGGTCAAATCTTTTTAACTTTGACTCCTTGGCAGCCAAATTTTCGGCTAAAAAACGATAAAAAAGCTTGCCCGATGTCTGAATACCCTTTATGTAAAATTTCAAATGTTTAGACCCAAAATTGGCTGAATAGTTTGCTAGAGACCGCAAAGGTCAAATCTTTTGAACTTTGACTCCTTGGCAGCCAAATTTTCGGCTAAAAAACGATAAAAAAGCTTGCCCGATGTCTGAATACCCTTTATGTAAAATTTCAAATGTTTAGACCCAAAATTGGCTGAATAGTTTGCTAGAGACCGCAAAGGTCAAATCTTTTGAACTTTGACTCCTTGGCAGCCAAATTTTCGGCTAAAAAACGATAAAAAAGCTTGCCCGATGTCTGAATACACTTTATGTAAAATTTCAAATGTTTAGACCCAAAATTGGCTGAATAGTTTGCTAGAGACCGCAAAGGTCAAATCTTTTGAACTTTGACTCCTTGGCAGCCAAATTTTCGGCTAAAAAACGATAAAAAAAGCTTGCCCGATGTCTGAATACCCTTTATGTAAAATTTCAAATGTTTAGACCCAAAATTGGCTGAATAGTTTGCTAGAGACCGCAAAGGTCAAATCTTTTGAACTTTGACTCCTTGGCAGCCAAATTTTCGGCTAAAAAACGATAAAAAAGCTTGCCCGATGTCTGAATACCCTTTATGTAAAATTTCAAATGTTTAGACCCAAAATTGGCTGAATAGTTTGCTAGAGACCGCAAAGGTTAAATCTTTTGAACTTTGACTCCTTGGCAGCCAAATTTTCGGCTAAAAAACGATAAAAAAGCTTGCCCTATGTCTGAATACCCTTTATGTAAAATTTCAAATGTTTAGACCCAAAATTGGCTGAATAGTTTGCTAGAGACCGCAAAGGTCAAATCTTTTGAACTTTGACTCCTTGGCAGCCAAATTTTCGGCTAAAAAACGATAAAAAAGCTTGCCCTATGTCTGAATACCCTTTATGTAAAATTTCAAATGTTTAGACCCAAAATTGGCTGAATAGTTTGCTAGAGACCGCAAAGGTCAAATCTTTTGAACTTTGACTCCTTGGCAGCCAAATTTTCGGCTAAAAAACGATAAAAAAGCTTGCCCGATGTCTGAATACCCTCTATGTAAAATTTCAAATTTAGACCCAAAATTGGCTGAATAGTTTGCTAGAGACCGCAAAGGTCAAATCTTTTGAACTTTGACTCCTTGGCAGCCAAATTTTCGGCTAAAAAACGATAAAAAAGCTTGCCCGATGTCTGAATACACTTTATGTAAAATTTCAAATGTTTAGACCCAAAATTGGCTGAATAGTTTGCTAGAGACCGCAAAGGTCAAATCTTTTGAACTTTGACCCCTTGGCAGCCAAATTTTCGGCTAAAAAACGATAAAAAAGCTTGCCCGATGTCTGAATACACTTTATGTAAAATTTCAAATGTTTAGACCCAAAATTGGCTGAATAGTTTGCTAGAGATCGCAAAGGTCAAATCTTTTGAGCTTTGACTCCTTGGCAGCCAAATTTTCGGCTAAAAAACGATAAAAAAGCTTGCCCGATGTCTGAATACCCTCTATGTAAAATTTCAAATGTTTAGACCCAAAATTGGCTGAATAGTTTGCTAGAGACCACAAAAGGTCAAATCTTTTGAACTTTGACTCCTTGGCAGCCAAATTTTCGGCTAAAAAACGATAAAAAAGCTTGCCCGATGTCTGAATACCCTTTATGTAAAATTTCAAATGTTTAGACCCAAAATTGGCTGAATAGTTTGCTAGAGACCGCAAAGGTTAAATCTTTTGAACTTTGACTCCTTGGCAGCCAAATTTTCGGCTAAAAAACGATAAAAAAGCTTGCCCTATGTCTGAATACCCTTTATGTAAAATTTCAAATGTTTAGACCCAAAATTGGCTGAATAGTTTGCTAGAGACCGCAAAGGTCAAATCTTTTGAACTTTGACTCCTTGGCAGCCAAATTTTCGGCTAAAAAACGATAAAAAAGCTTGCCCTATGTCTGAATACCCTTTATGTAAAATTTCAAATGTTTAGACCCAAAATTGGCTGAATAGTTTGCTAGAGACCGCAAAGGTCAAATCTTTTGAACTTTGACTCCTTGGCAGCCAAATTTTCGGCTAAAAAACGATAAAAAAGCTTGCCCGATGTCTGAATACACTTTATGTAAAATTTCAAATGTTTAGACCCAAAATTGGCTGAATAGTTTGCTAGAGATCGCAAAGGTCAAATCTTTTGAGCTTTGACTCCTTGGCAGCCAAATTTTCGGCTAAAAAACGATAAAAAAGCTTGCCCGATGTCTGAATACCCTCTATGTAAAATTTCAAATGTTTAGACCCAAAATTGGCTGAATAGTTTGCTAGAGACCACAAAAGGTCAAATCTTTTGAACTTTGACTCCTTGGCAGCCACATTTTCGGCTAAAAAACGATAAAAAAGCTTGCCCGATGTCTGAATACACTTTATGTAAAATTTCAAATGTTTAGACCCAAAATTGGCTGAATAGTTTGCTAGAGATCGCAAAGGTCAAATCTGTTGTACTTTGACTCCTTGGCAGCCAAATTTTCGGCTAAAAAACGATAAAAAAGCTTGCCCGATGTCTGAATACCCTTTATGTAAAATTTCAAATGTTTAGACCCAAAATTGGCTGAATAGTTTGCTAGAGATCGCAAAGGTCAAATCTTTTGAACTTTGACTCCTTGGCAGCCAAATTTTCGGCTAAAAAACGATAAAAAAGCTTGCCCGATGTCTGAATACACTTTATGTAAAATTTCAAATGTTTAGACCCAAAATTGGCTGAATAGTTTGCTAGAGACCGCAAAGGTCAAATCTTTTGAACTTTGACTCCTTGGCAGCCAAATTTTCGGCTAAAAAACGATAAAAAAGCTTGCCCGATGTCTGAATACACTTTATGTAAAATTTCAAATGTTTAGACCCAAAATTGGCTGAATAGTTTGCTAGAGACCGCAAAGGTCAAATCTTTTGAACTTTGACTCCTTGGCAGCCAAATTTTCGGCTAAAAAACGATAAAAAAGCTTGCCCGATGTCTGAATACCCTTTATGTAAAATTTAAAATGTTTAGACCCAAAATTGGCTGAATAGTTTGCTAGAGACCGCAAAGGTCAAATCTTTTGAACTTTGACTCCTTGGCAGCCAAATTTTCGGCTAAAAAACGATAAAAAAGCTTGCCCGATGTCTGAATACACTTTATGTAAAATTTCAAATGTTTAGACCCAAAATTGGCTGAATAGTTTGCTAGAGACCGCAAAGGTCAAATCTTTTGAACTTTGACTCCTTGGCAGCCAAATTTTCGGCTAAAAAACGATAAAAAAGCTTGCCCGATGTCTGAATACCCTTTATGTAAAATTTCAAATGTTTAGACCCAAAATTGGCTGAATAGTTTGCTAGAGATCGCAAAGGTCAAATCTTTTGAACTTTGACTCCTTGGCAGCCAAATTTTCGGCTAAAAAACGATAAAAAAGCTTGCCCGATGTCTGAATACACTTTATGTAAAATTTCAAATGTTTAGACCCAAAATTGGCTGAATAGTTTGCTAGAGACCGCAAAGGTCAAATCTTTTGAACTTTGACTCCTTGGCAGCCAAATTTTCGGCTAAAAAACGATAAAAAAGCTTGCCCGATGTCTGAATACACTTTATGTAAAATTTCAAATGTTTAGACCCAAAATTGGCTGAATAGTTTGCTAGAGACCGCAAAGGTCAAATCTTTTGAACTTTGACTCCTTGGCAGCCAAATTTTCGGCTAAAAAACGATAAAAAAGCTTGCCCTATGTCTGAATACACTTTATGTAAAATTTCAAATGTTTAGACCCAAAATTGGCTGAATAGTTTGCTAGAGACCGCAAAGGTCAAATCTTTTGAACTTTGACTCCTTGGCAGCCAAATTTTCGGCTAAAAAACGATAAAAAAGCTTGCCCGATGTCTGAATACCCTTTATGTAAAATTTAAAATGTTTAGACCCAAAATTGGCTGAATAGTTTGCTAGAGACCGCAAAGGTCAAATCTTTTGAACTTTGACTCCTTGGCAGCCAAATTTTCGGCTAAAAAACGATAAAAAAGCTTGCCCGATGTCTGAATACACTTTATGTAAAATTTCAAATGTTTAGACCCAAAATTGGCTGAATAGTTTGCTAGAGACCGCAAAGGTCAAATCTTTTGAACTTTGACTCCTTGGCAGCCAAATTTTCGGCTAAAAAACGATAAAAAAGCTTGCCCTATGTCTGAATACACTTTATGTAAAATTTCAAATGTTTAGACCCAAAATTGGCTGAATAGTTTGCTAGAGACCGCAAAGGTCAAATCTTTTGAACTTTGACTCCTTGGCAGCCAAATTTTCGGCTAAAAAACGATAAAAAAGCTTGCCCGATGTCTGAATACCCTTTATGTAAAATTTAAAATGTTTAGACCCAAAATTGGCTGAATAGTTTGCTAGAGATCGCAAAGGTCAAATCTTTTGAACTTTGACTCCTTGGCAGCCAAATTTTCGGCTAAAAAACGATAAAAAAGCTTGCCCGATGTCTGAATACACTTTATGTAAAATTTCAAATGTTTAGACCCAAAATTGGCTGAATAGTTTGCTAGAGACCGCAAAGGTCAAATCTTTTGAACTTTGACTCCTTGGCAGCCAAATTTTCGGCTAAAAAACGATAAAAAAGCTTGCCCGATGTCTGAATACACTTTATGTAAAATTTCAAATGTTTAGACCCAAAATTGGCTTAATAGTTTGCTAGAGACCGCAAAGGTCAAATCTTTTGAACTTTGACTCCTTGGCAGCCAAATTTTCGGCTAAAAAACGATAAAAAAGCTTGCCCTATGTCTGAATACACTTTATGTAAAATTTCAAATGTTTAGACCCAAAATTGGCTGAATAGTTTGCTAGAGACCGCAAAGGTCAAATCTTTTGAACTTTGACTCCTTGGCAGCCAAATTTTCGGCTAAAAAACGATAAAAAAGCTTGCCCGATGTCTGAATACCCTTTATGTAAAATTTCAAATGTTTAGACCCAAAATTGGCTGAATAGTTTGCTAGAGACCGCAAAGGTCAAATCTTTTGAACTTTGACTCCTTGGCAGCCAAATTTTCGGCTAAAAAACGATAAAAAAGCTTGCCCGATGTCTGAATACACTTTATGTAAAATTTCAAATGTTTAGACCCAAAATTGGCTGAATAGTTTGCTAGAGACCGCAAAGGTCAAATCTTTTGAACTTTGACTCCTTGGCAGCCAAATTTTCGGCTAAAAAACGATAAAAAAGCTTGCCCTATGTCTGAATACACTTTATGTAAAATTTCAAATGTTTAGACCCAAAATTGGCTGAATAGTTTGCTAGAGACCGCAAAGGTCAAATCTTTTGAACTTTGACTCCTTGGCAGCCAAATTTTCGGCTAAAAAACGATAAAAAAGCTTGCCCGATGTCTGAATACCCTTTATGTAAAATTTCAAATGTTTAGACCCAAAATTGGCTGAATAGTTTGCTAGAGACCGCAAAGGTCAAATCTTTTGAACTTTGACTCCTTGGCAGCCAAATTTTCGGCTAAAAAACGATAAAAAAGCTTGCCCTATGTCTGAATACACTTTATGTAAAATTTCAAATGTTTAGACCTAAAATTGGCTGAATAGTTTGCTAGAGACCGCAAAGGTCAAATCTTTTGAACTCTGACTCCTTGGCAGCCAAATTTTCGGCTAAAAAACGATAAAAAAGCTTGCCCTATGTCTGAATACACTTTATGTAAAATTTCAAATGTTTAGACCCAAAATTGGCTGAATAGTTTGCTAGAGACCGCAAAGGTCAAATCTTTTGAACTCTGACTCCTTGGCAGCCAAATTTTCGGCTAAAAAACGATAAAAAAGCTTGCCCTATGTCTGAATACACTTTATGTAAAATTTCAAATGTTTAGACCCAAAATTGGCTGAATAGTTTGCTAGAGACCGCAAAGGTCAAATCTTTTGAACTTTGACTCCTTGGCAGCCAAATTTTCGGCTAAAAAACGATAAAAAAGCTTGCCCGATGTCTGAATACACTTTATGTAAAATTTCAAATGTTTAGACCCAAAATTGGCTGAATAGTTTGCTAGAGACCGCAAAGGTCAAATCTTTTGAACTTTGACTCCTTGGCAGCCAAATTTTCGGCTAAAAAACGATAAAAAAGCTTGCCCGATGTCTGAATACCCTTTATGTAAAATTTCAAATGTTTAGACCAAAAATTGGCTGAATAGTTTGCTAGAGACCGCAAAGGTCAAATCTTTTGAACTTTGACTCCTTGGCAGCCAAATTTTCGGCTAAAAAACGATAAAAAAGCTTGCCCGATGTCTGAATACCCTTTATGTAAAATTTCAAATGTTTAGACCCAAAATTGGCTGAATAGTTTGCTAGAGACCGCAAAGGTCAAATCTTTTGAACTTTGACTCCTTGGCAGCCAAATTTTCGGCTAAAAAACGATAAAAAAGCTTACCCGATGTCTGAATACCCTTTATGTAAAATTTCAAATGTTTAGACCAAAAATTGGCTGAATAGTTTGCTAGAGACCGCAAAGGTCAAATCTTTTGAACTTTGACTCCTTGGCAGCCAAATTTTCGGCTAAAAAACGATAAAAAAGCTTGCCCGATGTCTGAATACACTTTATGTAAAATTTCAAATGTTTAGACCAAAAATTGGCTGAATAGTTTGCTAGAGACCGCAAAGGTCAAGTCTTTTGAACTTTGACTCCTTGGCAGCCAAATTTTCGGCTAAAAAACGATAAAAAAGCTTGCCCGATGTCTGAATACCCTTTATGTAAAATTTCAAATGTTTAGACCCAAAATTGGCTGAATAGTTTGCTAGAGACCGCAAAGGTCAAATCTTTTGAACTTTGACTCCTTGGCAGCCAAATTTTCGGCTAAAAAACGATAAAAAAGCTTGCCCGATGTCTGAATACCCTTTATGTAAAATTTCAAATGTTTAGACCCAAAATTGGCTGAATAGTTTGCTAGAGACCGCAAAGGTCAAATCTGTTGAACTTTGACTCCTTGGCAGCCACATTTTCGGCTAAAAAACGATAAAAAAGCTTGCCCGATGTCTGAATACCCTTTATGTAAAATTTCAAATGTTTAGACCAAAAATTGGCTGAATAGTTTGCTAGAGACCGCAAAGGTAAAATCTTTTGAACTTTGACTCCTTGGCAGCCAAATTTTCGGCTAAAAAACGATAAAAAAGCTTGCCCGATGTCTGAATACACTTTATGTAAAATTTCAAATGTTTAGACCCAAAATTGGCTGAATAGTTTGCTAGAGACCGCAAAGGTCAAATCTTTTGAACTTTGACTCCTTGGCAGCCAAATTTTCGGCTAAAAAACGATAAAAAAGCTTGCCCGATGTCTGAATACACTTTATGTAAAATTTCAAATGTTTAGACCAAAAATTGGCTGAATAGTTTGCTAGAGACCGCAAAGGTCAAATCTTTTGAACTTTGACTCCTTGGCAGCCAAATTTTCGGTTAAAAAACGATAAAAAAGCTTGCCCGATGTCTGAATACCCTTTATGTAAAATTTCAAATGTTTAGACCAAAAATTGGCTGAATAGTTTGCTAGAGACCGCAAAGGTCAAATCTTTTGAACTTTGACTCCTTGGCAGCCAAATTTTCGGCTAAAAAACGATAAAAAAGCTTGCCCGATGTCTGAATACCCTTTATGTAAAATTTCAAATGTTTAGACCAAAAATTGGCTGAATAGTTTGCTAGAGACCGCAAAGGTCAAATCTTTTGAACTTTGACTCCTTGGCAGCCAAATTTTCGGCTAAAAAACGATAAAAAAGCTTGCCCGATGTCTGAATACCCTTTATGTAAAATTTCAAATGTTTAGACCAAAAATTGGCTGAATAGTTTGCTAGAGACCGCAAAGGTCAAATCTTTTGAACTTTGACTCCTTGGCAGCCAAATTTTCGGCTAAAAAACGATAAAAAAGCTTGCCCGATGTCTGAATACCCTTTATGTAAAATTTCAAATGTTTAGACCCAAAATTGGCTGAATAGTTTGCTAGAGACCGCAAAGGTCAAATCTTTTGAACTTTGACTCCTTGGCAGCCAAATTTTCGGCTAAAAAACGATAAAAAAGCTTGCCCTATGTCTGAATACCCTTTTTGTAAAATTTCAAATGTTTAGACCCAAAATTGGCTGAATAGTTTGCTAGAGACCGCAAAGGTCAAATCTTTTGAACTTTGACTCCTTGGCAGCCAAATTTTCGGCTAAAAAACGATAAAAAAGCTTGCCCTATGTCTGAATACCCTTTATGTAAAATTTCAAATGTTTAGACCCAAAATTGGCTGAATAGTTTGCTAGAGACCGCAAAGGTCAAATCTTTTGAACTTTGACTCCTTGGCAGCCAAATTTTCGGCTAAAAAACGATAAAAAAGCTTGCCCGATGTCTGAATACCCTTTATGTAAAATTTCAAATGTTTAGACCCAAAATTGGCTGAATAGTTTGCTAGAGACCGCAAAGGTCAAATCTTTTGAACTTTGACTCCTTGGCAGCCAAATTTTCGGCTAAAAAACGATAAAAAAGCTTGCCCGATGTCTGAATACCCTCTATGTAAAATTTCAAATTTAGACCCAAAATTGGCTGAATAGTTTGCTAGAGACCGCAAAGGTCAAATCTTTTGAACTTTGACTCCTTGGCAGCCAAATTTTCGGCTAAAAAACGATAAAAAAGCTTGCCCGATGTCTGAATACACTTTATGTAAAATTTCAAATGTTTAGACCCAAAATTGGCTGAATAGTTTGCTAGAGACCGCAAAGGTCAAATCTTTTTAACTTTGACCCCTTGGCAGCCAAATTTTCGGCTAAAAAACGATAAAAAAGCTTGCCCGATGTCTGAATACACTTTATGTAAAATTTCAAATGTTTAGACCCAAAATTGGCTGAATAGTTTGCTAGAGACCACAAAAGGTCAAATCTTTTGAACTTTGACTCCTTGGCAGCCACATTTTCGGCTAAAAAACGATAAAAAAGCTTGCCCGATGTCTGAATACACTTTATGTAAAATTTCAAATGTTTAGACCCAAAATTGGCTGAATAGTTTGCTAGAGATCGCAAAGGTCAAATCTTTTGTACTTTGACTCCTTGGCAGCCAAATTTTCGGCTAAAAAACGATAAAAAAGCTTGCCCGATGTCTGAATACCCTTTATGTAAAATTTCAAATGTTTAGACCCAAAATTGGCTGAATAGTTTGCTAGAGATCGCAAAGGTCAAATCTTTTGAACTTTGACTCCTTGGCAGCCAAATTTTCGGCTAAAAAACGATAAAAAAGCTTGCCCGATGTCTGAATACCCTTTATGTAAAATTTCAAATGTTTAGACCCAAAATTGGCTGAATAGTTTGCTAGAGACCGCAAAGGTCAAATCTTTTGAACTTTGACTCCTTGGCAGCCAAATTTTCGGCTAAAAAACGATAAAAAAGCTTGCCCGATGTCTGAATACCCTTTATGTAAAATTTCAAATGTTTAGACCCAAAATTGGCTGAATAGTTTGCTAGAGATCGCAAAGGTCAAATCTTTTGAACTTTGACTCCTTGGCAGCCACATTTTCGGCTAAAAAACGATAAAAAAGCTTGCCCGATGTCTGAATACACTTTATGTAAAATTTCAAATGTTTAGACCCAAAATTGGCTGAATAGTTTGCTAGAGACCGCAAAGGTCAAATCTTTTGAACTTTGACTCCTTGGCAGCCAAATTTTCGGCTAAAAAACGATAAAAAAGCTTGCCCGATGTCTGAATACCCTTTATGTAAAATTTCAAATGTTTAGACCCAAAATTGGCTGAATAGTTTGCTAGAGATCGCAAAGGTCAAATCTTTTGAACTTTGACTCCTTGGCAGCCACATTTTCGGCTAAAAAACGATAAAAAAGCTTGCCCGATGTCTGAATACACTTTATGTAAAATTTCAAATGTTTAGACCCAAAATTGGCTGAATAGTTTGCTAGAGACCGCAAAGGTCAAATCTTTTGAACTTTGACTCCTTGGCAGCCAAATTTTCGGCTAAAAAACGATAAAAAAGCTTGCCCGATGTCTGAATACCCTTTATGTAAAATTTCAAATGTTTAGACCCAAAATTGGCTGAATAGTTTGCTAGAGACCGCAAAGGTCAAATCTTTTGAACTTTGACTCCTTGGCAGCCAAATTTTCGGCTAAAAAACGATAAAAAAGCTTGCCCTATGTCTGAATACACTTTATGTAAAATTTCAAATGTTTAGACCTAAAATTGGCTGAATAGTTTGCTAGAGACCGCAAAGGTCAAATCTTTTGAACTTTGACTCCTTGGCAGCCAAATTTTCGGCTAAAAAACGATAAAAAAGCTTGCCCGATGTCTGAATACCCTTTATGTAAAATTTCAAATGTTTAGACCCAAAATTGGCTGAATAGTTTGCTAGAGACCGCAAAGGTCAAATCTTTTGAACTTTGACTCCTTGGCAGCCAAATTTTCGGCTAAAAAACGATAAAAAAGCTTGCCCTATGTCTGAATACACTTTATGTAAAATTTCAAATGTTTAGACCCAAAATTGGCTGAATAGTTTGCTAGAGACCGCAAAGGTCAAATCTTTTGAACTTTGACTCCTTGGCAGCCAAATTTTCGGCTAAAAAACGATAAAAAAGCTTGCCCGATGTCTGAATACACTTTATGTAAAATTTCAAATGTTTAGACCCAAAATTGGCTGAATAGTTTGCTAGAGACCGCAAAGGTCAAATCTTTTGAACTTTGACTCCTTGGCAGCCAAATTTTCGGCTAAAAAACGATAAAAAAGCTTGCCCGATGTCTGAATACCCTTTATGTAAAATTTCAAATGTTTAGACCAAAAATTGGCTGAATAGTTTGCTAGAGACCGCAAAGGTCAAATCTTTTGAACTTTGACTCCTTGGCAGCCAAATTTTCGGCTAAAAAACGATAAAAAAGCTTGCCCGATGTCTGAATACACTTTATGTAAAATTTCAAATGTTTAGACCCAAAATTGGTTGAATAGTTTGCTAGAGATCGCAAAGGTCAAATCTTTTGAACTTTGACTCCTTGGCAGCCAAATTTTCGGCTAAAAAACGATAAAAAAGCTTGCCCTATGTCTGAATACACTTTATGTAAAATTTCAAATGTTTAGACCCAAAATTGGTTGAATAGTTTGCTAGAGATCGCAAAGGTCAAATCTTTTGAACTTTGACTCCTTGGCAGCCAAATTTTCGGCTAAAAAACGATAAAAAAGCTTGCCCTATGTCTGAATACACTTTATGTAAAATTTCAAATGTTTAGACCCAAAATTGGCTGAATAGTTTGCTAGAGACCGCAAAGGTCAAATCTTTTGAACTTTGACTCCTTGGCAGCCAAATTTTCGGCTAAAAAACGATAAAAAAGCTTGCCCTATGTCTGAATACCCTTTATGTAAAATTTCAAATGTTTAGACCAAAAATTGACTGAGTACTCGTAATTTGGTAGAGACTGCAGAGGTCAAGTTTTTTTTAAACTTTGACCCCAATTTTGACCCCTTAACATTTATTGCCTTAGGCTCAAATCAAGTTGAAAAAAGTTAAATCCATGTCCAAGTAACCTACATCTAAAATTCCAAGTGTTTAGACCCAAAATTAGCGGAGAAGTTCCCAAAGGTCAAATCATTGAATTTGACCCCTTGACAGCCAAATTTCTGGTCGAAAACTGATTAAAAAATTTTCCCAAATCTCAATACCGCCATCTTGTTTAGATCGAAACAGAAAATTACCTCCCTTTTGAACTCTCGTTTTCATCAAATTTTATTTTTATTCTCTTTAATAAATAATTTTCTACCTTATCGATTTTCATAATTTTTGGATATAATCATCTTACAAAAATACAAGGAGTACGTAGATGTTATTGTTTTCATGCGAACTTCAGTTTTACGATTTCCAAAATGAATAAATTAAATTTTGTCATAAATAGTGTATAACTCTTTTTTAAATAAAATATAGAATGAAGTCCTCCAAAAAAAAAAAAAATGTCACTTAATTTCATCAAATATTTTTTTTTTTTTTTTACATCGAAAAAACTATTTGTTATGATACCGAGCAAAAGGTTCGATTTTTAGGAAGAAAAGCTAGAATTAAAGATGAGGAGGGAGTGTCGGCGCTTTAAACTGAGTTATCTCCCCATGGCATGTTCAGAAGATTCAAAGATGCCTACCTTCAACGTGCTGTCATAAAAACGTGTTTTTTCGCTGTAAAAAAAAAAAAAAACCATAATAAAAAAAACTACTCGATCAAATTGGGTGAAATTTTTCCGGGGATCTTCAGTTGTATATTTATCTAATAAGTGGTACATGTATTTTCGGGCATACCTTCATGCGTCGTGGATGTTGGTCCACCTGAATTCATCTCATGTCTTGGAGGGAAACTGGTACCTGATTTGGGACGAAGATTTATTCACTTCAAACGATGAATTGGTTTTATAGTTTTTTATTCACCTTCCAGATGTCGACCGCAGAAGGATGGAAGTGAAACTCTGGCTTGCGTGATGCACGTCAGCGCCCCCCCCCCAGCACTACCACATTGAAGGGGAGGGAACGACTATTAAGCCGTCCGTCACCTTCTATGTCTAAAACCAATCTCTTCGATCCAGCTAACCTGATCACGTGACTCACACGCAAATCCGATCAGCTGACCCTCACTTCCTGTAAACGTGTCTACAATATAATTTACACACTTCCCTCTATTTCTCGATCCATTTCCTAACACTTCATTCCAAAACGGATTCGTACAATATAACCTTTTTTCGATATTTTCATTTTTAATGTCTTTATTAAACTGTACAAGTACTAATATATTTTAAATATTAAAAAAAAAATATTCATCTATATATATAAAAGGCAAAATGTGTGTGATCATTTTGTGTATGTCTTCAAAAAGCTTCTTTCGCACGCGTTCCCGGGATTGTTACTATCGCTTAAAACTGTGTATATGGGTCCTATATTATAATATCTAGGAATTAGAAAAGCGCGTAGCGTATAGATTTATTTACGTCGACTTTTATGAGATTCGTGCTATTTCGCTTTGTGCCCGGTTCGTCCTGCATTTTAGTATAAATACAGTGAAAAACGTTGGGTTCTCGGCTTTCGCTCTGCTTTCCCCCCCCTTCCCACCATCATCTGGGGAAAGTAAAACTAAAAATAATGATCCCGCGATTACGTCATTTAGCGTCGTCCTGTCAATCAAACCTCTTTTAGCTTTATAAGCTTTAACTTAACACGCTAATCAATTACTCTCACTCGAGGTCGAGACCGTTAAGTAGTTGGCATTGGTTTCGACCTCCATGTCAAAGCTTCCGGGTTCAATCCCTCCTCCCGACCAAACGTTTTTTTTTTTATTACTTCGCTTATTCTTTACACAGGTTTATTTATGCCATTTTTTTTCCGTTTTGGTTTTGGATTTTTTTTTTTACATCGTCTTTTTTATATTATTTAAGCAGGATTATTAATTACCCCCCCTCCATACACACACCTACAAACACCCAGGCAACGCCGGGTACCCCCATCCCCCCGCTAGTAGAAATAGAAAAAATAAAAGTTGATTATGTTTTCTATTCACTCCATCCGTCCCTTTCATTTTCCCAATTGTCCGTTTCTGTCTCTTCCTTTTTACTGCTCCCTCACACTCCCATTGCCCCCTCCTCCCCTTCTTTCATTGTCTCCTTCTATTTGTTTTTTTGTCGCAATATATTGATCTACTAGCGGGGGTACCCGGCGTTGCTCGAGTGTTTGTTTCCGGGACGGGAGAGGGGAGTTTTAAAAAATGTTATGGTAGGTAAGTAGGAAGGATCAAACCCGGAGTCATGAGTAAAAGTAGGAAAATAAAGTGTGAAAAAAAAACAAAAAAACATCTGCAACGTTAACAGTTCGGCCACCAAGAAAAGTCCATTCCAGTTGTTTAGGAAAAAAAACACAAAAAAAACGACTACGGTAGGTCGGCGCGAACGTGAAAATATAATGTGAATTGTCCAGCACGCTAACCACTACGCCACAGAGCACTGCAGCTTAGTTTAGTGATTTTAAATAACTTCACATGAAAGAACTACGAAGCCAAACCGGTGTTCTCTTCTCAACTGTTCCTTGTGAACGATCCCCAAACGGTGTTAAGTGGTGGCAGGGGGAGGAGGAATTTATTAGAGAGAAAATATTTTACCACTTCCATTGATCTTAACCGATTTTGGCCGTGACTTCTCAGCAGAAAAAGTATAGAAATCTAAGATTATCGAGGAATTTGAGAAATAATAAGCCTATAACACACCTCAGATATTGTTCTGCCGTTTGTGCATATTACATTTGCATGAAATATCTTGATTTTTAATCCTATTAATGTCAAAATCAGACGGGAAAAAATGAGTTCATTTTATTTATATAGAGAAGATATCCGTTCTTCTCTCTCTCTCTCTCTCTCTCTCTCTCTCTCTCTCTCTCTCTCTCCTATCTCTCTTCATAACTCTTCTTCTATTGTCTATACAAGTGTGTCTACCTTTACCTCTCCAATATCTCTGTTACCTTTTCTCTCCCTCCTTCCTGCTTTCACTGTCTCTATTTTCTCCTCTTTGCCTTAATATCTCTTTACCTATCCTTTCTTTCTCTCTCTCTCTCTCTCTCTCTCTCTCTCTCTCTCCTATCTCTCTTCATAACTCTTCTTCTATTGTCTATACAAGTGTGTCTACCTTTACTTCTCCAATATCTCTATTACCTTTTCTCTCCCTCCTTCCCGCTTTCACTGTCTCTATTTTCTCCTCTTTGCCTTAATATCTCTTTACCTATCCTTTCTCTCTCTCTCTCTCCCTCTCTCCTCCTGTCCTTACTCTCTATTCACTCTATTCGTCCCTTTCATTTTCCCAATTGTCCGTTTCTGTCTCTCCCTTTTTACTGCTCCCTCACACTCCCATTGCCCTCTCCTTCCCTTCTTCCCTTCTTCTTCTCTTTATTTCACTTATGTACACAATTTTTTGTCCTTTCTACATTTATCCTTTCTCTTTCTCAGCTACTCCCCCCTCTCCTTCCTACGTTTGCCTCATTTCCTCTGCCATTCTCGTCTTCTTTCACTCGCTCCCATGTTCTAATCTAGTCGAAGTCACCATTATCTCCATTCCATTCCGACTTCTCACCCTTTCATTTTCTTTCACTTTTCACACTATCCCCCTTTATCTCTTTACATCATTCCATTCCTCTCTCTCTCTCTCTCTCTCTCTCTCTCTCTTTACTCATCTTCATTTTGTCGCTTTCTCTGACTCATCTATAGAATAAGAGACAACGAAACGTAGTTCCTTTCTGTAAGCAACTTTATTTGTCATCTTTGTTTTTTTTGTTTTTTTTGTTTTTTTTTACACAGGCATCACCACATTATCAAGGCCAAGAGGCCACTCGAGGATAAGGGTTAAAGAGTGTACAGTAGAAATTGGACAATATAGTAATCATTAGTAATGAAAATTTGGTAAATTTGATAACTTATATGGAACAGCTAATCAAGAACTTATTTACGTTAGACTTGAAGACAACCATATTGTAGTCAGCCGGAAAGCAGGAAAACGGAAGACAATTCCACAGGCGTGCAGTTCTAAGAAAGAAGCTTTGTTCATGGAATCTACGTTTAGGTTTAGGCACAGATAAAGAGTGGGGGAAATTATTGATAGTGGTTTCAGCTAAACGAGTGTTTCTTGTGAAAGTTTGGCGAGAGGGGACCATAGATTGAAGCTCAGTCGAACACTTTCCATGAAAATAACGATACATCAGAGAAAAACTCGCAACATCTCTTCTGTGAGATAGAGGTTGCAGGGAAGAGAAAAGGACATCTCCCACAAGGTCACGAAGTCTATTTTGAACTCTATCAAGGCAGGACAAGTCCTTTCTAGCAGCTCCTGCCCAGATGTGGCAACAGTATTCCATCCTTGGACGTGTCTGGCTCTTATGTAGATAGAGAATAGCATCAGCAGTGAGATATCTACCGGATCGATAGAAAGATCCCACCATTTTTCCAGCGGCCTTGGAAACAGATTTGATGTACGTGTTCCATTTAAGATCAGGAGTAATGGTCAAGCCAAGAAGCTTGTCAAAACTTGAGGCCTCCTGAAGACGAGAGCCATTCATTTCAATTGATGCCAGATGTGGATCAGAATGTTGATGATGTAAAGAGAGAAGCTTGGTTTTAGATGCATTAAAAGTAACCAGCCACTCCTTACCCCATTGTACTACGTGCTCAAGATCAGAGGAGAGAGAATTGGAAAGAACTTGGTTGTTTACTGTCTTAGATGTGCTACCATAAATGGTAGTGTCGTCAGCATAGATGTCTACAAATGATGTAAGGATGTGATTTGGAAGATCATTAATGTAGATCAGGAAAAGAGTTAGGCGCAGGATGGACCCCTGAGGGACACCGGCATTAATACTGTGAGCTTCTGATTTTTGCCCCTCAACTACTACTCTTATGAACCTATCAGAAAGAAATGATTTAATAATTGAGAAGACATTTCCAGCAATACCACAGCTAGAGATCTTATGAAGTAAACCTTTATGTCATACCCTATCAAAGGCCTTAGATATGTCAAGAGCAATTGCCCTAGAAAGGTTGCCTCCGTCGAGAGATTTTCTAATCCTATGAGATATAACTGTAAGCACATCTGCTGTAGATCTAGCAGAACGGAAACCATATTGAGTGTCACTAAGAAGGTTATTTTTGCTGAGATGGTTGATTACTTCTGTATTTAACACAGATTCCAGCAACTTACTCATGACGTTAGTAGTTTGAAAGTAGTTTCATATGAGTTTGAAAGTAGTTTCATATGAGTTTGTATTTCGTTTCATGCTTAGTGACTTCCGTTCCATATTTTAGCTAAACCGAGTTCACTTTCAGCAATTTAACTTTGCGTACTGAGTTCTTGGACATATTCAAAAAGGGCAAATATGTATTTTTTTTTTAAATTACATTTTCACCGCAAACAAAGCACGTTGCTACTTTGATGTAGGAGGCTACTATCAGCGACCTAAGTTGCAGGACTACTATGTAGGGAGTTTAGCAGCAAGATATCTGTTCACATTACACTTGAACTTCTGGATGCCAGTACAGTTGGGGAAACAGGAATCCGGAAGAGAATTCCAAAATCCTGCAGTTCTGGGGAAGAAGCTATTAGACTAAAAGGCTTTCTTACATCTAGGGATCTCAACTGTATAGGAGGTTGGACTTCGCTGCGTGTCGGGGTTTTTTGGGTATTTTTATCGAGGGGGTACAAGGGCTTATTGTTAGTCAGAACATCCACCATAAAAATTATTGTAAAACAAGCAGAGGGATGCAACATTTCATCGGTGGGGCAGGGTCTGAAGTTTAGATGACAGTTTGGGACCTATTAGGTTGGTGACTCTCTTTTGGACCCTGTCCAGAAGCTAGAGACTAGTAGCAGATGCACCAACCCAAATGTGACATGGGCGAATGGTGGCTTTGTAGAGGTACAGGATACTTTCAGGCGTAAGTAACTTTCTAGTATGATAGAGACCACTTTATTTTGCAGCAGGCTTAGCAATAACCTCGATGTATACATTCCAACTCATATTTCCTGTAAACGTTAAGCCAAGGAGCTTGAACGAAGTGCTCTCAGGTAAAGTATCTCTAGCCGTAGCTATTGGTGGTTGGTAAAGTTTCATGTAATTATTAAAAGAAGCAAGCTTTTTGTTAAACGTTACCACCCATTTTGACCCCCAAAACTCTAAAATATCAGCGGCGTAAATTTTATGTAAAGACTAAAATAAAATCCGAAAAATTTAATTTTCACTATTTTTCAACATTTTTTTATGAGACTAAATGTACAACATCGAGGCTGCCATCTTGTTTTGAAAATTTGGCCTTTCTAAGGTTTGCCAGATTGGTCCTTTTGAGGCCAAATTTGGCCTCTTTTTACGCTCTTGCATGGAAAGATGATTTTGGCCGCCGTTTTTTGAGGGAGGATGGGGGGGGGGTGTTCTTTTTCTAACTGTGCACTTCAAGTGCGTAAATTATTGTTAAGACATTGGTGGCCATTTTTTTTTTATTGACATTCTTTTTTTTGTTTTCAAATTATTATGTCTTATTTTTTGGGGGGAGGGGGAGTATTTTCATTGGACCATGGTTTTTGGTGTCCAAAACAACAACAAAATAATAATTTGGAAAAAAAAAAAAGGTAATATGAAAAAAAAAAAAAAAAAATGGCCACCAATGTCTTAACAATAAATTACGCGCTTGAAGTGCACATTTAGAAAAAGACCCTCCCCCCCCCAAAAAAAACGGCGGCCAAAATCATGGTTCCATGCAAGAGCGTAAAAAAGGCCAAATTTGGCCTCAAAAGGGCCAATTTTGCAAACCTTAGAAAGGCCAACATACATTTAGTGTATTTATTTGTTGTCCCACCAAAGCAAATTAGACACAAGGTCGTTTTTAAATGTGGGGGGGGGGAACCAGATCCCCTAAAAGTAGAGTAAAAAGGGGGGGCACTCTGGTTGTGACCTAAATAATAATTGTCCCAGTATAGAGGGTTTCCCCTCCATTGACTTGTACAAATTATCTTAAGTGCAGCATCTGCAGAACAGTTACTACACTTTGATCCCGGCCCGAAGGCCAAGGCCAACATACATTTAGTCTAATAAAAAATGTTGAAAAAAAACCCCCCAATAAAAATGAAACTTTTTTCAGGTTTTATTTCAGCCTCAGGGTCTAATAATGTGTTTGTTTTATACAAATAAATAATCTTTATAAAGATTATAAAGATTATTTTTGTCTGTCAAATAATTTAAGCCACTGAAATATACATTTGCCCCAAAAAGCATGTATGTACAGGGGGAGATATAGGCGTGTTAAAAAAAAGTCAAAAGAACTGATTTGCTATTTCACCACTTCCGGTAGATGGGATGTGTCTCCTAGCGGCTTCGGCTGCAGGGAGACAGGGTAGAGTACTCGTCAAGAATCCATTCTCGACTCTCAGCCCGACAGGTGAGGGGCCAGGAACCAGCCCAGCACCTGTCAGACTGAGGTACACCGACTGGGTAATACCTAGGAGGTCCCCCCCCCCAGGCCTTGCCACTGGGCTTTCTGAGTAAGTTTATCGCTTACTGCCTGAGGCGCCCCTACCGCGGAATGCCGAGGGGGATACTCAGGAAAAGAACTGATTTGCTATTTCACCACTTGGATGTGTCTTCTTAGCAGCTTCGGCTGCAGGGAGACAGGGTAGAGTACTCGTCAAGGATCCATTCTTGACACTCAGCCCGACAGGTGAGGGGCCGGGAACCACACCAGCACCTGTCGGACTGAGGTACGCCGCCTGGGTAATACCTAGGATCCCCCCCCCCCAGGCCTTGCCACTGGGCTTTCTGAGTAAGTTTATCGCTTACTGCCTGAGGCACCCCTACCGGGGGATACTCAAGCAATTTTTACAATTGCAGGAGTGCCCCTCCTTTAGGGGAGCCTGCTGGATCCCCACTTTCCGGCCTTGTGCCACATTTTGCCGGAAGTTAGGGAATACTTAGTTGACTATAACCACTTATTTAAAAAAAATAAATAAATAAATAAATACAAATTTAAAAAAGGCACTTCTATATTATAGCTAAAAAAATGTTGGCTGGCAAATGGAACAAGCGGTACCTATGTAAGTATCAGGTCTGTAGAGGACTAGGATATATAAATCCTAATCCCGTTACAAAAAAAAATAATGAAACGAATGGAATGAAGGAAACAAAGACTCAATTAATGGGGAAAGGAGTGGCTGGTTACTTTTAATGCATCTAAAACCAAGCTTCTCTCTTTACATCATCAACATTCTAATCCACATTTGTCATCAATTGAAATGAATGGCTCTCGTCTTCAGGAGGCCTCAAGTTTTGACAAGCTTCTGGGCTTGACCATTACTCCTGATCTTAAATGGAACACGTATATCAAATCTGTTGCCAAGGCCGCTGGAAAAATGGTGGGATCTTTCTATCGATCCGGTAGATATCTCACTGCTGATGCTATTCTCTATCTATATAAGAGCCAGGTACGTCCAAGGATGGAATACTGTTGCCACATCTGGGCAGGAGCTGCTAGAAAGGACTTGTCCTGCCTTGATAGAGTTCAAAATAGACTTCGTAGCCTCGTAGGAGATGTCCTTTTCTCCTCCTTGCAACCTCTATCTCACAGAAGAGATGTTGCGAGTTTGTCTCTGATGTATCGTTATTTTCATGGAAAATGTTCATCTGAGCTTCAATCTATGGTCCCCCCTCGCCAAACTTTCACAAGAAACACTCGTCTAGCTGTAAACACTATCAATAATTTCCCCCACTCTTTATCTGTGCCTAAACCTAAACGTAGATTCCATGAACAAAGCTTCTTTCTTAGAACTGCACGCCTGTGGAATTGTCTTCCGTTTTCCTGCTTTCCGGCTGACTACAATATGGTTGTGTTCAAGTCTAAAGTAAATAAGTTCTTGATGAACCGTTCCATATAAGTTATCAAATTTACCAAATTTTCATTACTAATGATTACTATATTGACCAATTTCTACTGTACACTCTTTAACCCTTATCCTTGAGTGGCCTCTGGGCCTTGATAATGTGGTGATGCCTTTGTAAAAAAAAAAAAAAAAAAAAAAAAAAAATTTACTGTTGAAAGAATGAATGTTTTAGATATAACACGTGTTCATGTCCGCATTCGGGTGTAACCATCGTTCGTTGTGAGATTGGTAGTATAGAAGGAAAAAGGAAATGTGTGTTCATCTCATGTTCGGGTCACTATCGTTTGTTCGTGCGTGGGAAGAGAAGTGAGTGATGTAGTGGAAAATGGGAATGATAGTCCAACGTGTAGACAAAGAAAAGGATAGAGAGTTGACATCAGTTAAACTGTGCGCCATGTTAGCCGTCAGCAACGCGGTGGTGTTCTCTGGCACAAATAGTAGATAGAGAGAGACAGAGTGAGAATGTCAATCCAGTTCGTGGAGAGAGAAAGCGTATAAAGTGTACATACTGTTTGTTAGCTTTTTGTCCCACATAGTAGCAAGTGGTGTGAGGTACGCGCGTGCATGCGCCTGCTGAAAAGGCACACTGTCGGTCCGTAGACCGACCAGCTAGGAAGCTGGTCTGAAAAGGAAGAAGTCGCTTATTGCTCTTTCTTTTATAGGTGTTTCCGGTGGTCTTTCGCGCATGTGTGGATTTCCTTTGAAAGGGGAACTAACGTTGGCCATGTGTGTGTACATGTGCGTACGTTAGCGTGTGTGCATATACACGTGAATGTGAGTGTATGTACGCGAACGTGAATATATGTGCGTGTGTGGACGTGGGCGCGTATGTTTGTGTGCGCGTATGTATGTGACAAGTAATATAGCTTGAAATGTGAACGCATGTTTTTGTGTGAGACTAGAAAAGGCTTGCGCAGGTCTCAAACAGTAACATATCCAAAAATTACGAAAAAAAATAAAGTAGAAAGCTAATTATAAATGGAAAAGGAAATATATGAGTTCGCTTACAAAAAATAAAAAAATAAATAAATAAATAAGAGAAGTTAACAGGGGAGATAATTAAGTTCTGTTGCTTACGTCACGTGACGAACGTAATTCAAAATGTCGGACAAATTCCATTCCTCATCTAAACTGTTTTTCATTGATAACTATATATTCTACCTCATCGGTTTCCGTAATTTTTGGATGAGTTACTATTTACGACATGAAAATTACGTAGGTCCCATTTTTTTTAATTGAAATTCCAGATTTTTCTATGTAACATTATTATTAAAAAAACAAAAACATCTGAAAAAACAAAACAAAAAATAATTCTTATTAAATAAAAATCACTCTTATTAAAAATAACTTTTATTTTGTAGATGACACTACTGACAACTCCGGGCAAAACCTTCGCCAATTTAATTTAACCTTGATATCTAATTCTGAAAGCGGCCAGTACTGTTATTAAAGTGGTTTTATTTGATCTTAATTAATTAATTTATTTTTCTGCAACCCTGCTTTTCCGGTCACCATGTTGAATCTAATTTTGATATCTAATTCTGCACTATTGTTTAAATGCCCTTTTTTATTTTTATTTTATCTATTTTAATTTACCTATTTTAATTACGTAATTAATTTATTTATTTATTAAAGATTTTATTTATTACCGCTATATTTTTCTGCGATCCTACTTTTCCGGTCACCATCTTGAATCTAATTTTGATATCTAATTCTGAAAGTGGTCCAGCGCTATTGTTAAAATGCTATTTTATTTAATTTAATCTATTTTAATTGACCTATTTTAATTACATAATTAATTAATTTATTTATTAAAGATTTTATTTATTACCGTTATATTTTTCTGCGGTCCTGCTTTTCCGGTCACCATCTTGAATCTGATTTTGATATCTAATTCTGAAAGTGGTCCGCACTATTGTTAAAATGCTATTTTATTTAATTTAATCTATTTTAATTGACCTATTTTAATTACATAATTAATTAATTAATTTATTTAAGTTTTTATCTATTACCGCTATATTTTTCTGCGGTCCTGCTTTTCCGGTCACCATCTTGAATCTAACTTTTATATTTAATTTTGAAAGTGGTCCGTGGTCCGCACTAGTGTTAAAATGCTATCTTATTTTATCTATTTTAATTTACCTATTTTAATTAATTAATTAATTTATTTATTCATGAAGGGTTTTTTTTTTTATTACCGCTATATTTTTCTGCAATCCTGCTATTCCGGTCACCATCTAACTTTGATATCTAATTCTGAAATCGGTCCGCGCTATTGTTAAAATGTTTTTACTTTTTTATTTTATTTTATTTTATCTATTTTAATTAGTTAATTAATGAATTAATTAATTATATAATATATTTATTTATTTATTTATTATCTCTATAATTTTCTGCGATCCTACTTTTCCGGTCGCCATTTTGATGCATAACACGTCATTGATTAAAGACGTTCTACACACCAGACATCATTAATTAAAAAAAAAAAAAAGTAAGTATACTTTGTTAACAACTTTGAAAGCTTCTTTGTTATTTTCCCCAAAATATCACTTCGAATTCTAATCGGTGTTTCCTCGGATTGGCACTTAAAGTCAAAGAAAATGCAGAAAGTCCGTGCTTGTTAAGATAGAGTCGACAAATCGATGTTTGGAAGTATGTTTTTTAAGCAACAGTGCATCTTTATTAGGTACTAGTGCAGAGAGTGATCCGAACGTAAATAATAACGTTATTATTTAAAAAGCCATTCTTAACACGGGGAGGGTGTTTTGTACCTATTCTATACTTCAACCTTACAATTGAATAAAAAAAAAAACATATCATAAAACTTTAATTAAACTTGGAAATACGATTTAAAAATAGCGCGGATCACTCTCTGCACTAGCACCCTTTATTAGGTGTATCAGAATTTTTGTAGGAATTTTTGACATCCCTAACACGAAACTGCGAATAAAATATAAAAAACTCGTAATTTCTCCTTTAAAGGTGGGTTGTTGATTTTCTTTATGGATTATACTTCCAAAATAGACTATTAAAGTTGTTTTAAAAGTAATAGAAATATATATATATATATATTTTTTTTTTTAAACAGTAATGAATTTAATGAACTCAATATTTTTCAATTTTTAAACTTTAAAAATCTATCAAAACTTTTCTATTGATTCTATTTTTACGATATTTTCAGGGTCAATGTGAAATTTTATGCTCTTTCCAATAAACCGAATATAATATTTTAGACAAACGTCTTTTTTTGAATTCACGTCCCCCCCCCATTTCAAGTGTCTATTAAAAAGTAAATAATTAATTTACTCACCAAAGTTTTATATATCACAAATTGAAGAGAAAAGGTCAATAAATAATATATTCAAATTAAAAAAAAAAAGTAGTGTTTTTTAGAAATTTACCTGTAAAGTCCGAAGTTTAAAAACTTTTTTTTAAAAAAAAAAAACAAGTTGATTTTTTTTTGTTTCGTTTTTTAATGAAACCTTGGTCCTTGCTCCTTTAATTGAAAAAAAATAGGGCTTGAATTACATTTTTCGAGGAGTTATAAGCTTGGAAATATGGGGTGGAATTATTCACTATTTTTCACGAAATTTCTGACACACCTGACCTTTATTATAATCCTGAAAGAAAAAAATATTGGTAAAACGGTACTTGTACAGTTTAATTAAAATATTAAAAAAATGAAAATATCGAAAAAAAAAAAGTTATATTGTACATATCCGTTTTGAACTGAAGATCTCTGAAAAAAAAATTTCATTTAATTTGATCGAGTAGTTTTTTTTTTTACAACGGAAAAACACATTTTAATGAAAGTGCGTTGAAGGCAGACATCTTGGATTTGTTTTAAATTTTTGTTTAAATTTTAGAAACGGCATGAGATATAACTCCATGTAAAATGCTGACACTCCAGCTTTTCTTCCTAAAAATTGAACCTTTTGCTCAGTATCATAACAAATTGTTTTTTTCGCTGTAAAAAATAAAAAATACTTGATAAAATTAGGTGAAATTTTTTTCCGGAGAACTTCGTTCCATAATGGATACATACAATATAACCATTTTCGATAATTTCATTTTTTAATGTCTTGATTAAACTGTACAAGTACCTTTTTGGCACTTGTACAGTTTAATCAAGACATTAAAAAATGAAAATATCAAAAAAATATTTTTACATCATCAACGCTCTGATCCTCATCCGGCATCAATTTAAATGAATGGTTCTCATCTTGCGGAGGCCTCATATTTTGACATGCTTCTGGGCTTGACCTTTATTCCTGATCTGAACTGGAACACATACATTAAATCCATTGTGAAGGTTGCTGGAAAAATGGTGAGATCCTTCTAGCGATCCAGTAGATATCTCATCCTGATGCAATTCCAGTATTCCATCCTTGGATGTACCTGGCAGCAGTATTCCATCCTTGGATGTACCTGGTTTCTATATAGATATAGCAATCAGGTACATCCAAGGATGGAATACTGTTGTCACATCTTGGCAGGAGCTGCTAGAAAGGACTTATCCTGCCTTGATAGAGTTCAAAATAGACTTCGTAGCCTCGTAGGGGATGTCCTTTTCTCTTCCCTACAACCTCTTTCTCACAGAAGAGATGTTGCGAATTTATCTCTGCTTTATCGTTATTTTTATGGCAAGTGCTCGACTGAGCTCCAATCTATGGTTCCCCCCTCGCCAAACTTTCACAGAAACACCCGTCTAGCAGAAAACACTATCACTAATTTTCCCCACTCTTTATCTGTGCCTTAACCTAAACGTAAATTCCATGAGCAAAGCTTCTTTCTTAGAACTGCACGCCTATCGAATTGTCTTCTGTTTTTCTGCTTTCCAGCTGACTACAATATGGTTTTCTTCAAGTCTAACATAAACAAGTTTTTGATGAGCCATTCTATATAAGTTAACAAATTTACTGAATTTCCATTACTAACGATTACTTTATTGTCCAATTATCTACTGTACACCTTTTAACCCTTATCCTCGAGTGGCCTCTTGGCCTTGATAAGTGGTCATGCATTTGTAAAAACAGAAGAAAAAAAAAACTTGTATTGTACGTATCCATTTTGGACTGAAAATCTCCAGAAAAAATATCACTTAATTTGATTGAGTCGGTTTTTTTTTTTTTTGTACAGCAAAAAAACATTTTTTGACAGCGTGTTGAAGGAAGGCATTTTGGAATTTTTTGAACACGCCATGGGGAGATAAAAGTTTAAAGTGCCGACATTCCCTCCCCATCTTTAATACTATTTTTTCTTCCTAAATTAATTTTTTTTTTTTTTTTGAGAACTTTATTCCATAATGGATATGTACAGTATACACTTTATTTGGTATTTTCATTTTTTACAAGTACCAAAAAATCAGTTGTAAAGTGATATTCTCCTAACTGTTGAAGGTTCAGTTCTCAGTGTGGGCGGTACTTGTTTTTATGACAGCACGTTGAAGGTAGACATCTTTGAATTTAAAAATTTTTCCTTTGGATTTTTTGAACATGCCAAGGGGAGATAACTCCAGTTAAAGCGCCGACACTCCCTCCCCATCTTTAATTCTAGCTTTTCTTCCTAAAAATCGAATCTTTTGCTTGGTATCATAACAAATTGTTTTTTCGCTGTAAAATAAAAACTACTTGATGAAATTAAGTGAAACTTTTTTTCGGAGAACTTCATTCCATAACGGATACGTACAATATAAACTTCATTCGATATTTTCATTTTATTTTAATGTCTTGATTAAACTGTACAAGTACCTTTTTAATAAAAAAAGGGGTTTGTATTACTGTACACATAGATTCGAAAAAGTTGTCAAAAAACAAATATAGAACAAATAAATGTTATCAAAGGCAAGATAAGTTACTTTTCTACCTAACTGGATATATTTTTTGTGTTTTTATTCAGTGTAACATGTTTATTCAGCTCGAAAAACATGCAGTGTTTACCGATGTATTGGACAATTCAAAATGGCAGCCGACTCTCTCTCTCGGAGAGGTTACGTTTGGGAAAAGGTATTATAAATAATAAACTAGACAAAATACTGTTAGAAAACAACCGAATACATGTCAACTTATGTCACGGTAACATATATTGAGCGAATTTCTAACAGTATTTTGTCTAGTTTATTATTTATAATACCTTTTCCCAAACGTAACCTCTCCGAGAGAGAGTCGGCTGCCATTTTGAATTTTCCAATACATCGGTAAACACTGCATGTTTTTCGAGCTGAATAAACATGTTACATTGAATAAAAACACAAAAAATATATCCAGTTAGGTAGAAAAGTAACTTATTTTGCGTTTGATAACATTTATTTGTTCTATATTTGTTTTTTGACAACTTTTTCGAATCTGTGTACAGTAATACAAACCCCAAAAAAAGATATTGTGAAACTTGAATTTAATTTGAAAAAACTATTTAAAAATAACGTGGTACTGAAAATGCATAAAAAAACAGTCTCGTGTTTGTGTAAGTTCCTTCTCATCGTCATAGGTTCCCAAACGCCTATCTTTTGCAAATTTCACACAAAGCTAATTTATATGTCTGGCAGAGTTCTTAGATATTGTAGTAAATAATACCTAACTTACGTGGGTGTAGCTGCCGGAGGTGAGGATGCTCTTCCAACAGCCAAGAAGAACAATAGCCTTGTGGTTATTCATACTAATAGAGTAAGGTAATTGTTATAAAAACCTTCCTCCTTTGTGAAGAGTCACTTATTACTTTTTTTTATGTTACTGTGGTTACAAGACCTGAGAAGAAGGTCACGAAGAAGATTGTATTTTTTTCGCAACCTCACTTCAGGTTAGCTACTCTCAGTTATATGACTTTTTTTCAACAAATTATTTAAAAAAAATAGGTTTAACTTTTTAGGCTTCTGTGTTCATAACCTAGCTAGTGTGTTTTTTTTTTTTTTACACAGGCATCACCACATTTTCAAGGCCAAGAGCCCACTCGAGGATAAGGGTTAAAGAGTGTACAGTAGAAATTGGACAACATAGTAATCATTAGTAATGGAAATTCTGTAAATTTGTTAACTTATATGGAACGGCTCATCAAGAACTTGTTTACGTTAGACTTGAAGACAACCATATTGTAGTCAGCCAGAAAGCAGGAAAATGGAAGACAATTCCACAGGCGTGCAGTTCTAAGAAAGGAGCTTTGTTCATGAAATCTACGTTTAGGTTTATGCACAGATAAAGAGTGGGGGGAATTATTGGTAGTGTTTTCAGCTAGACGAGTGTTTCTTGTGAAAGTTTGGCGAGGAGGGACCATAGACTGAAGCTCAGTCAAACACTTTCCATGAAAATAATGATACATCAGAGACAAACTCGCAACATCTCTTCTGTGAGATAGAGGTTGCAGGGAAGAGGAAAGGACATCTCCTACGAGGCTACAAAGTCTATTTTGAACTCTATCAAGGCAGGACAAGTCCTTTCTAGCAGCTCCTGCCCAGATGTGGTAACAGTATTCCATCCTTGGACGTACCTGGCTCTTATATAGATTAGAGAATTGCATCAGCAGTGAGATATCTACTGGATTGATAGAAAAATCCCACCATTTTTCCAGCGGCCTTGGCAACAGATTTTGATGCATGTGTTCCATTTAAGATCACGAGTAATGGTCAAGCCCAGAGCTAATCTCAGTTATGATCTTTTTTTTTCTACAAATTATTTAAAAAAAATAGGTTGAACTTTTTAGGCTTCTGTGTTCATAACCTAGCTAGTGTATGATAGCGACCATTAAGCCCCATTTTAAATTTTGCCCCCGTTTTTTTTTTAAGCTCCATTCCCCTCCCCAATTAGGTGAGAGATCGCTTGATTCGCCAGAGGTGCGGGTTCCCTTTTGAAGTTTTCATAAGAGGTGTTTAAAATAAAGCGTCCGGACCTGCATCACCCTTTCGACTGGTGAATCAGCGCATCTGCCACAGTTTAGCAATGGTGGAGGGGATCTTTTGTTACTAACATTGTAAATATTTCATCTTTATTTTGTATATAATATTTTTACTTTCCCAACCCCTCCTTTTCTTATGGGTTTTAATTAGGTTATCATGGTATGATGTTCTTATCGTGACTGATGAAGGATTTATACGCTGATGGATGTATAGTATGAATGTGGTATTGTGGTGGAAGTAGAGCGAAAGTAGGAACTAGTTAGATTAGTTAGCATTAGACAGCAAAGACCGTCCTTTCCCCTTCCCCCATGTTCGGGCTCGTGCCAAATTTTTCTATTTTGTACTGTTGCAAAATTTCGAAGTAAATTACTTAATTCTTTTTTATATGTTACCGTGGTTACAAGACCTGAGAAGAAGGTCGCGAAGAAGATTGTATTTGTTTCGCAACCTCACTTCAGGTTAGCTACTCTCAGTTATAGGATTTTTTTTTTTCAACAATGTTTTGTACATAAATTCATCCGATAAATATCAGATCAGGAATAATCTGATCTTAAAAATAGTCTTTCTCTTTTAGATAAATAAGAATTTTGTCGATATTTTCATTTCTTAATGTCTTGATTAAACTGTACAAGTACCTTGTTTTTAACACAATGAACATATAGTTTGCACAGCGCCACATTCGACTTTTTCCCATAAAAGAACACAGTGTTTGGCAATTCAGACACACCGTGTTCTATTAGAAACTTCCTACTTAAATCTTCGGTCAATGTGGCCTGGTTATCTCACTGAAGACTTGCCTGCAAAGGGTGTCTATTCTAGAAAGCCGTTCTTAACATGGAAGGGTTCGAGGTGATTACATATCAAAAGCCTGCAGTATTAATGCTGGAGTCCCTCAGGGTTCAATCCTGGGCCCAACTCTCTTTCTGATCTGCATCAATGACCTCCCTAAACACATACTTAATTCATTCGTTGACATCTATGCTGATGACACGACCATCTACGGCAACACATCAAATGCTGTAAATGATAAAGTTCTCTCTGATTCTCTCTTTGATCTCAAGCGCGTGGTTCAGTGGGGGAAGACGTGACTGGTTACCTTTAATGCATCTAAAACCAAACTCCTATCCTTACATCATCAATGCTCTGATCCCCATCTGGCATCAGTTGGGATGGATGGCTCTCGTCTGGGAGAGGCCCCGTGTTTTGACAAGCTTATGGGTTTGACCTTTACTCCTGATCTGAAATGGAACACGTACATCAAGTCTGTTGCTAAGGTCGCTGGAAAGATGGTGGGATCCTTCTACCACTCCAGAAGATATCTCACTACCGATGCAATTCTCTATCTATATAAAAGCCAAGTACATCCAAGGATGGAATACTGCAGCCTATCCTACCTTGACAGAGTACAAAATAGACTTCGTGGCTTAGTGGGGGATGCCTTCTTCTCTACCTTGCAACCTCTCTCCCACAGTTGCGTTGCGAGCCTTTCCTTGTTTTATCGTTATTTCCATGGCAGGTGCTCGTCTGAACTCCAATCTCTGGTCCCCCCTCGCCAATCTTTCACGAAACACACCCATCTAGCTGAATCCACTGTCAAAAATTTCCCCCACTCTTTATCTGTGGCTAAATCAAAACTTAAATCTTCGGTCAATGTGGCCTGGTTATCTCACTGAAGACTTGCCTGCAAAGGGTGTCTATTCCAGAAAGCTGTTCTTAACATGGAAGGGTTCGAGGTGATTATTCTGAAAGCCGTTCTTAACGTACGTAAGTTAGGGGTTTTTATTCTGAAAGTTCTTCTTTACTTGGACAGTTTAAGTATAACGTGATCAGCCGGTCACTGAGGTGTGACTGGCTTCACATGTTATACTGTCTTAGAAGTGGTCTCGGGAAAACGTAAAGATGGCCAGTCATTAGGGTCTGTGTATCAAGAAGGAAATCATACCTGAGATGTTGAAGGTGTGTGTGGCTCCTTTCTTTTCTCAAGATGACCCCTTCACCCTGGTGGCATTCTGGTGGGAATCTTCATTTCTTCATCCTCAGGGCCGCCTTTCGACTTTAGACATTTATCGCAACGCAAGAAAAACGACACACGACACAATTCTAATATATATATATATATATATGAGAAATCTTAACTATTTTACAATATAGATAGATGAAATATATATTACAAAAACTTTTACAATTTACAAAACTAAACTAACTCGCCTAACTAGTATTGAGGGAGGGGATGCTCCCTCCATTTACAGAGAGACAGAATATGCGTGCTCACCTCAAATAACACGACAAATAAGGGTACTTGTGCATTTTAACGAACCATATTTGAAGTTTTATGACAAATTCATAACATAAACAGAACACCAAACCAAACTCTATGAATAAATATTTGAAATAAATAGGTAATAGGTACTTGCAAATGAATGCCGATGCTTAAAATGTATACCAAGAAGCCTGGTACTATATATTGGGTACAATATAATAATTAATAGGGTATTGGCTCTATATAGGTACATTCAGAATGAATGCCGATGCTCAAAATGTATAAACATTTTGACCCCTCCCTTAACTTAAAAATTCCCCCCAAATCAGGAAATTAATCAATTTTAATGAAATTTTCAGTATTAAGTTTATGTAAATAAAATTAGAATAAATAGACTATGATATCTTACTATATTTTTTTCTTAATTTTTGGACATGCTGCTAATTTCGACATGACAATTAAGTAGATAACATTGCTTTTATTATCTGGATTCTTTGGACTACTGAACTCATCATAAGTGTCATTTCGGTCGGTGTAATCTCCAACTAGTACTGAGGGAGGGGATGACCCCGCCCTCCATTTACGGAGAGACAGAATATGCGTGCTCACCTCATGATGGCCTGACAGAGCTCTAGAAAGGGAATTATGGGAAGGCATTTCTTTGTATCTCTATACCTATAGCCAAATCACCACTTGATGTGGCCTGATTATCCCCCTGAAGATTTACCTGCAAAGGGTGTCTATTCTATATAAAAGGCAAATTGTGTGTGTGTGTGTGAGTGAGTATGTTTTTATGTCTGCTAAAAACTTTTGACAGACACAACAAACATTAACAAACTTGATATCATATGAAAGCCCCATCCTTCGGATGACAAATATCGGAAAATTAGCCCAAAAGGACCATCAGAAGTGGGTCAGCTGATCGATTTTCTGCAGGGGGGGGCCCCAAAAAGTGACATTTTCATGATATTTATACATAATTTATTAAACGCTGAGTCATGTCACGTGACCCTGACGTAAGCAAGCTGTAATGGCGATAGGTTTATGAAAACAAGAGACTTTTGTTATCGGTAAAAAAGACACATCATAAAATCGTATCAAAATACAAAAATTCCACGTTGGGAGAACGTTACCAAAGTTTTATTACATTAAAAATAAGTAGATATGATAGTTAAACGAAAAATACCAAGCAAACAATGTGAAGTAATGGAGAGAAAGAGACAGAGCTCTTTCGGTCGGTGTAATCTCCAACTGAGGGAGGGGATGCTCCCTCCATTTACGGAGAGACAGTATGCGCGTGCTCACCTCATGATGGCCTCTATACCTATGGCCAAATTACCACTCGATGTGGCCTGATTATCCCACTGAAGACTTACCTGCAAAGGATGTCTATTCCAGAAAGCCATTCTGAACATGGAGGGGTTTGAGGTGATTATTCTGAAAGTCGTTCTTAACATAGGTAAGTTAGGGTTTTTTTATTCTGAAAGCCGTTCTTTACACATTTTGTTGAAAATATTTGTATTGTTTGCACTTTAATTTTCTATCTTATCATTTTTCATAATTTTTGGATATGCTGCTAATTTCGACATGACAATTAAGTAGATAACATTGTTTTTATTATTTGGATTCTTTGGACTACTGTCCTCATCATGCGTGTCATTTTAACATTTTGGTCGGTGTAATCTCCAGCCTTTGTCAAACTCGGGAAGTTGGATGGAATTTCAAACGAAACCATTTATTTACATCACAGGGTAGCATGTTCTTGTTCTGTCAGCCATGACTGGATAAAGATCCTCAGTAATTTGCAATTGTATTTTTTGGTTGCCCTCACTGAGAATTGAACTTTCAACCATTAGGTGAATATCACTTTTATAATTAATTTTTCCCAAGTATTACGGCTCCTTGTTGGAGTATATGGCTAGGACGGCAGATGATATTTTATTTTTTCCCCTAGTTTATGTAAATAAAATTAGAATAAATAGACTATGATATCTTATTAAACATACCCTAGATTAAGTTGTAAAAATTAGAATAAATAGACTATGATATCTTACTATATCGCAAAAAATCACGGAGAGGCTCATCTACCTACGTATTAAAATTGGTAAGCATAACTTAAAAATTGAGGAAGTTAATCAAATTTAAAATCCGTCAGCTTCTTTTAGGACACCCTGTATAAGAAACAGGAAGTCACATGTGCAGATTTCTTTCTTTTGGCGTTACTTCAAAGAGCGGGTATACGCAAACAAATTAGCCACAATAAATGCCCTTAAAAACAATATAGAGGAGGAAATTAGGGCCATAAGCCCTGAAACATTGTGAAGTGCTGCAGAGAGTACACGAGTGTGAAATTGAAAATGGTGGACATTTGAGTAACATCATTTTTCATAACTAAAATTAAACCTTGTGAAAAACATACCCTAGATTAAGTTGCGTAAATAAAATTAGAATAAGTAGACTATGATATCTTACTATATCGCAAAAAATCACGGAGACGCTCATCTACCTACATATGAAAATTGGTAAGTATAACTATGCATGCCTGTGGAATTGTCTTCCGTTTTCCTGCTTCCCAGCTGACTACAATATGGTTGTCTTCAAGTCTAATGTAAACAAGTTTTTGATGGGCCGTTCCATATAAGTTAACAAATTTGCAGAATTTCCATTACTAACGGTTACTATCTTATCCAGTTTCTACTGTACACTCTTTAACCCTTATCCTCGAGTGGCCTCTTGGTGATGCCTATGTAAAAAAAAAACCCTAAATATTGAGGGAGTTAATAAAATTAAAAATCCGTCACCTTCTTTTGGGAGACCTTGTATAAGAAGTAGGAAGTCATGTGGTCGTGTCGCTCTCCGGTTATCAGAGTTAAATTGGAATTAGCCTGAGAGTTTCAATTCCCACACATAGCATAGCAGTAGAGTCAAGGAAGCAGGAACCCGAAAGGGAATTCCAAAGTCTAGCAGTTCAAGGAAAGAAACTGTTAGAGAAGAATTTTTTACAGGTTTTTTTTTTTTTATATATGGTGGTCACCACTTATCAAGGCCCGGAAGTCACTCAGGGATAAGGGTTATTGCAAGTACAGTACGTTAGTGAGGAGATTTAATGAAGTGTTTACTTAAGAGGGCGGTTCATTAGGAATTTGTTAACATTGGACTTGAAGATATCCAAGTTGTAGTCAGGTGGGAAGCAGGCAGATGGAACAGAGTTCCACAGGCGTGCAGTTCTGAGAAAGAAGTTTTGTTCATGGAATCCACGTTTTGATTTAGGCACAGATAAAGAGTGGGGGAAATTTTTCACAGTGGATTCAGCTAGACGGGTGTTTTTCATGAAAGATTGGCGAGGGGAGACCAGAGATTGGAGTTCAGATGAGCACCTGCCATGGAAATAACGATAAAACAAGGATAGGCTTGCAACGTCTCTTCTGTGGGAGAGAGGTTGCAGGGTAGAGAAAAGGCCATCCCCCACTAAGCTACGAAGTCTATTTTGTACTCTGTCAAGGCAGGATAGGCTGTTTTTAGCAGCTCCTGCCCAGATATGGCAACAGTATTCCATCCTTGGACGTACTTGGCTTTTATATAGATAGAAAATTGCATCAGTAGTGAGATATCTTCTGGAGCGGTAGAAGGATCCCACCATCTTTCCAGTGACCTTGGCAACAGACTTGATGTATGTGTTCCATTTCAGATCAGGAGTAAAGGTCAAACCCAGAAGCTTGTCAAAACACTGGGCTTCTCCTAGATGAGAGCCATCCATTTCAATTGATGCCAAAATTAAGGGATTGAGCAACAGAGCCCTAAAAATAAAATTTAAAAAAGTAACCAACTCCCTAAAAAAAATGAAGAGAGAAAAACTATTTTCAAGATCAGATTTTTTTGATTTTTGAAAATAATTTGCTGAGATTTTATTATTTCTCTTCGCCAGTGTAAGGTTAAATATACCCCCTGTAAAATTTTTTTATGTATAAGAAATAAAGACTTTTTTAATTTTAAAATCAGATTTTTTCAATTTTCAATACTCATCAGATGAACTTCTGTTTTGTGCAGAAATTCATCTGATAAGTATTGAAAATTGAAAAAAAAAAGATTTTAGAAATAGTCTTTATACATAAAAAATTTTTTTTACAGGAGGTATATTTAACGTTACAAATTTTTTTACAGGAGGTATATTTAACGTTACGTTAAATATACCCCCTGTAAAAAATTTTTTATATGTAAAAATTTTTTTTACAGGAGGTATATTTAATGTTACGTTAAATATACCCCCTGTAAAAAAAATTTTTATATGTAAAAATTTTTTTTACAGGAGGTATATTTAATGTTACGTTAAATATACCCCCTGTAAAAAAATTTTTTATGTATAAGAAATAAAGACTATTTTTAAAATCAGATTTTTTTATTTTTCAATACTTATCAGATGAATTTCTGCTTAAAACATATCTAAGAACACTGCCAGACATATAAATTAGCTTTGTGTGAAATTTGCAAAATATAAAACTAACCAACTCCCTAAAAAAATGTAAAGAGAGAAAAAGTATTTTTAAGATCGGATTTTTTTGATTTTCAAAAATTATTTGCTGAGATTTTATTATTTCCCTTGGCCAGTGCAATGTAAAATATTCCCCCTGTAAAAAATATTTTTATGTATAAGAAATAAAGACTATTGTTTAATCAGATTTTTTCAATTTTCAATACTTATCTGATGAATTTCTGCACAAAAATTATCTAAGAACACTGCCAGACATATAAATTAGCTTGGTGTGAAATTTGCAAAATATAGGCTCAGCCATTTCGGAATCTGTGAGGAAGGAACTCTCTCAAACACACACAATATGACTTTTATATAATAGTGGATATATTTATTTTAAAATTCAATTCAATTGCAAGTACAGTACGTTAGTGAGGAGATTTAATGAAGTGTTTACTTAAGAGGGCAGTTCATTAGGAATTTGTTAACGTTGGCCTTGAAAATATAAAAGTTGTAGTCAGGTGGGAAGCAGACAGACGGAACATAGTCCACAGGCGTGCAGTTCTGAGAAAGAAGTTTTGTTCATGGAATCCACATTTTAATTTAGGCACAGATAAAGAGTGGGGGAAATTTTTCACAGTGGATTCAGCTAGACGGGTGTTTTTCATGAAAGATTGGCAAAGGGGGACCAGAGATTGGAGTTCAGATGAGCACCTGCCATGGAAATAACGATAAAACAAGGATAGGCTTGCAACGTCTCTTCTGTGGGAGAGAGGTTGCAGGGTAGAGAAAAGGGCATCCCCCACTAAGCCACGAAGTCTATTTTGTACTCTGTCAAGGCAGGATAGGCTGTTTTTAGCAGCTCCTGCCCAGATATGGCAGCAGTATTCCATCCTTGGACGTACTTGGCTTTTATATAGATAGAGAATTGCATCAGTAGTGAGATATCTTCTGGAGCGGTAGAAGGATCCCACCATCTTTCCAGTGACCTTGGCAACAGACTTGATGCATGTGTTCCATTTCAGATCAGGAGTAAAGGTCAAACCCAGAAGCTTGTCAAAACACTGGGCTTTATTATTTGGATTCTTTGGACTACTGTCCTCATCATGCATGTCATTTTAACATTTTGGTCGGTGTAATCTCCAGCCTTTGTCAAACTCGGGAAGTTGGATGGAATTTCAAACGAAACCATTTATTTACATCACAGGGTAGCATGTTCTTGTTCTGTAAGCCATGACTGGATAAAGATCCTCAGTAATTTGCAATTGTATTTTTTGGTTGCCCTCACTGAGAATTGAACTTTCAACCATTAGGTGAATATCACTTTTACAATTCATTTTGCCCAAGTATTATGGCTCCTTGTTGGAGTATATGGCTAGGATGGCAGATGATATTTTATTTTTTCCCCTAGTTTATGTAAATAAAATTAGAATAAATAGACTATGATATCTTATTAAACATACCCTAGATTAAGTTGTAAAAATTAGAATAAATAGACTATGATATCTTATTAAACATACCCTAGATTAAGTTGTAAAAATTAGAATAAATAGACTATGATATCTTATTAAACCTACCCTAGATTAAGTTGTAAAAATTAGAATAAATAGACTATGATATCTTATTAAACTTACCCTAGATTAAGTTGTAAAAATTAGAATAAATAGACTATGATATCTTACTATATCGCAAAAAATCACGGAGAGGCTCATCTACCTACGTATTAAAATTGGTAAGCATAACTTAAAAATTGAGGAAGTTAATCAAATTTAAAATCCGTCAGCTTCTTTTGGGACACCCTGTATAAGAAACAGGAAGTCACATGTGCAGATTTCTTTCTTTTGGCGTTACTTCAAAGAGCGGGTATACGCAAACAAATTAGCCACAATAAATGCCCTTAAAAACAATATAGAGGAGGAAATTAGGGCCATAAGCCCTGAAACATTGTGAAGTGCTGCAGAGAGTACACGAGTGTGAAATTGAAAATGGTGGACATTTGAGTAACATCATTTTTCATAACTAAAATTAGACCTTGTGAAAAACATACCCTAGATTAAGTTGCGTAAATAAAATTAAAATAAGTAGACTATGATATCTTACTATATCGCAAAAAATCATGTAAAAAAAAACCCCTAAATATTGAGGGAGTTAATAAAATTAAAAATCCGTCAGCGTCTTTTGGGAGACCCTGTATAAGAAGTAGGAAGTCATGTGGCCGTGTCGCTCTCCGGTTATCAGAGTTAAATTGGAATTAGCCTGAGAGTTTCAATTCCCACACATAGCATAGCAGTAGAGTAAAGGAAGCAGGATTGGAGTTCAGATGAGCACCTGCCATGGAAATAACGATAAAACAAGGATAGGCTTGCAACATCTCTTCTGTGGGAGAGAGGTTGCAGGGTAGAGAAAAGGCCATCCCTCACTAAGCCACGAAGTCTATTTTGTACTCTAAGTTATTTGCAAAATTTAGGCTCTAATAAATTTGCAAAATATAGGCTCAGCCATTTCGGAATCTGTGAGGAAGGAACTCTCTCAAACACGCACAATGTGACTTTTATATAATAGTGGATATATTTATTTTAAAGTTCAATTCAGAATTTTTGAAAACAAATGTTAGCATGTGTTTTAAAAAAATATATGCTTTGAATATTAATAAGAGTAAGACAACTGTAGATAGATAGATAGATAGATAAATATATATGTAGGTAGATAAATAGCTGCAATAGCCAGGCTCGAACTTGTAATACTAAGAAGAAAAGGAGGTGAAAAAAAGAAATAAGCTTAGTCATTGCAATTCTATAGGTTTTTGAATTGCTTAATATTCGGAAAACTACTTGTTTGCAACAAACATATACACCCACTTGTGCATACAGAAATGATCACTACTGATAGTATAAAGAATGGATCTGTATACAGAATTTCTTTATTTTTGTTCTTTAATATCCTCGTGTCCTTATAGAAAGAAGTTGGTGCTCATTTTATGTATAATTTATAATGGAAAGTGATCCCCCACTTTTTGAAAAAGTACTTTTTTATGTCGTGAAAACTATAAAAGAATAAAGAATGTATCTGTATACAGAATTTCTTTATTTTTGTTCTTTAATGTCCTCGTGTCCTTATGGAAACATGAAATCAGAAAAAAAAAACTTTTAGCCCCAAAAACAAAAATGCCTCTCCTTCACTTGGTGGCCATAAAGTTGGTGCTCATTTTATGTATAATTTATAAAGGAAAGTGATCCACCACTTTTTGTAAAAGTAATTACTTGTAAGGGGGTTACACAAGAGTTCGTTTATAGATGAATATAGAAAACACATTTACCTTTTCAGTTGTAAAGACGACACGAAAGACAACACAGCTATAAAATATAGATAAATTCCTTATTCTTCAACCGGCCGATTGGTGATGTCAGGAATTCAAACCTGTACAACTACATGGTCTCTTTTCTACCCTTTGCCTCTAAGGGGCTCCCAATAGATAGATAGATGAATAGAATGATAGATAGATAGATAGAAAAAGAAAAAAAACTTGTTTTTAAAAAGTTCCTGATGAAGGCTTTGTTATAAGCCGAAAATTTGAAACTTTAAATAAATGAATATTTGTTTATTTAAAAATAAATAAAAATTCACACATGGTTTCTTTATTATTCAACTGGCCAATCGGTGATGTTAGGAACTCGAGCCTTTTCGACTAAATGGTCTACTCTCCTCCCTTCGCTTCTAAGGGGCTCTCTGATGAATATACAAAACACATTTACCTTTTTGGTTGTGGGCAATGACACGAAGACAACAGTTACAAAATTATTGATAGTTTCTTTATTCCTCAACCGGCCGATTGGTGATGTCAGGAATTCAAACCAGGGTAATGGTGTAGATGGGCCTTCGTTTATGTACGAAGCCATTTGACGGAAGTGACGTCAGACATATTTTTATCTACGGATGGCCAAAACTATATAGAATGAAGCTTTTTTTTTATAAGTCTTTTTTTTTTTACACGGTGGTCACCACTTATCAAGGCCCGGAAGCAACTCAGGGATAAGGGCTATTGCAAGTACAGTATGTTAGTGTGGAGACTTGATGAAGTGTTTACTTAAGGGGGCGGTTCATTAGGAATTTGTTAACGTTGGACTTGAAGACATCCAAGTTGTAGTCAGGTGGGAAGCAGGCAGACGGAACAGAGTTCCACAGGGGTGCAGTTCTAAGAAAGAAGCTTTGTTCATGGAATCCACGTTTTATTCAAAAAGTCTTTATTTGCACTTAATGGACTGTTTTTTGTTTTGTTAAACATTAAAGTTTTATTTAAAAACAAAAAAAAAAAAGACGAGGTGTTTTTTCTTTTCGAGATATTTTTTTTCACCATTTATCACTTTGAAATTTTATTCAACAATGAAATGATAAAAAAAAACTGTTTGTTAAATATATTTTTAAGAATTATTATAAAATATCTATATAGTCTATTATTATTTAAAGTTTGTTGAAAAGTTCAAATAAAGTTTGTAATTTAATTGAAAAAAAAAGAAACACCTCGTCTTTTTTTTTTAAAAAAAGACTAACTTTAATTTTAAAATTTTGAATGTTTGATAAACAGTCCATAATATATATTTCATTGTAAAAGTTCTATTTTTGTGTGATAAAAAGAATAAAACATTTAATAAATACAACAAAAAACAATCCATTTTGAGTGTCTATATATATATATATATATATATATATATATATGCATATTTTTTCTTTACAAAGGAGTCACCACTTATCAAGGCCTGGAGGCCACTCGATGGTAAGGGTTAATTAGTGAACAGTGGTCAAGGGGACCATGTAGTAAACATTAGTAGTGGAAATTTGGTAAATTGGATTACTTAAAGGGATGGTTCATCAAAAATTTGTTTACATTGGACTTGAACACGACCAAATTGTACCTATTTACTATGCCTCCCCACGGGACAGAGTTAGACACCAGAGTCGTTTTTTAACGTGGAGAAAAGGTACAAAAATAAAAATTGTCCCAGTCGTGAAGGATTTCTCCTCCACCGAAAGAGAACAAGAAATGGAAGTGCAACATTTGAAGAACAGATACTACACTTTGATCTTGACCAAAAGGCCAAAAGCGACCAAATTGTAGTCAACTGGAAAACAGATAAATTGATAGATAGATTAATAGATAGATGGGTATAAAGATAGATGAATAGAAAGAAAGATGAATAGGCAGATAGATGGATGAATAGATAGATGAATAGAAAGAAAGATGAATAGACAGATAGAGAGATAGATGGATGGATAGATATCACGTTTTCTACATATGTTCTCCTAAACACACTTTTGGCAAACTGAATTTTCAACTTTAATTGTTCAATATCTAACCTATTTTTAATCTATCAACACATATTGCCCATTTTTAAACAATATATTTTTTAATTCGCATTGTCCATTCTTTTAACTGACATATTTAATATCCAAATTTCTAAAAGAATGGACAATCGACTCTTTTTCTGACATAAATAATATTTACCTATTTCTTAAAGAATTAACAATCGACTGAATTCCTAAGATTGTAATTATCCATTATTTTTAGCACTTGCCTAAAGGGTTCGATTCTAGCCTTTTCCTAATATCATTTTCACTTATCTAGTATGTCTTCTTACTTACATGAGAAGGAGGCAGCCCTTCTTATCTAACATCTTATTGTTTCACTCAAACAGTTGAAGAGCTATGAAAAGCAAAGTGGCAACATAAAAACGAGCAGCCCTTTGTACTCCAGAATAAATATTTTTGAAAAAATATGATAATATAAAACTTATATACTGGAAGCATATTTTAAATTTGCAGATCAATAGGTATATCTGTTTATATATACATATATTTATTCAACTGTGTTGAGTATACATGTCTTACCTGTAAAGGTCTATTGTATGTTACAATTTCCATTATATATTTCAGGATAACCCCTTTTTGCAAATGGTGGATGTAACGGATCTACACCATTCGGAAAAGGGATTATCCTGAAATATATAATGGAAATTGCCACATACAATAGACCTTTACAAGTAAGACATTTGGAAAAGGGATTATCCTGAAATATATAATGGAAATTGCCACATACAATAGACCTTAACAAGTAAGATATTTGGAAAAGGGATTATCCTGAAATACATAATGGAAATTGCCACATACAATAGACCTTAACAAGTAAGATATTTGGAAAAGGGATTATCCTGAAATATATATTTCTTCCTCAACACCGACTACATTCCATTCCTCACATTGTGATAGCTTTCTAAGTCTCTTCAACATACCTATCCAACACAATGCTTATTACAAACTACATCTCAAATAAATGTTTTTTTTTTTTTTTAAATCTGCATTGAATTGACTTTCTTAACATGTTTATATTTTCAGACGCACACAAGTTGATAACTGGTATGCACATTATATACACAATTATAACAACTGCGTGTATATTATGTATTATTCATGAAAGCAATAACCTTTCGGGTGACGTGTTGAAAGGTTTGACAGACTTTTGTCTTTCTTTGCAGATGAAAGTGGCAAAAGAGATCAGCAAATTCTGAGAAGTTCTGTTTGAGAAGACATGCAGGTGCCAGCAGAGGAAATCAAAAGAGAAAATAGTGCACAAACACTTTCTGACGAACCAATGCGGATTGATACAAAAGAGAAAGTGTATACCTGCGACGTTTGTGCGGCCGTGTTTTCTGCAAATTCCAACCTGAAACAACATGTGCGTGTCCACACTGGTGAGAAGCCATATTCCTGCAAGGTCTGTGGGGCGGCGTTCTCGTGGAACACGAACCTTAAGTCGCACATGCGAACCCACACAAACGAGAAGCCATTCCACTGCGACGTTTGCGGTAAATGTTTTGCGCAGAAAGCGCACGTCAAATCGCACATGCACCGTCACACAGGTCAAAAACCTTTTCAATGCAACGTGTGTGGGTCTGCATTTTCTTTGAACTCGAACCTAACGAAGCACGTTCTCATCCACGTAGGAAAGAAACCGTTTTCATGCGTGGTTTGTGGGCGTGCATTCCTCCGCGATTCGCATCGAAAGCTACACATGCGCACACATACGCGTGAAAAGCCTTTTTCTTGTCAAGTTTGTGGCAAATCCTTTGCACAGAACTCTCATCTCAAATCGCACGTGCAAACGCATACTGGAGAGAAACCGTATCGTTGTAAATTTTGCGGGTATAAGTTTTCTGAGAAGTCAAATTTGACGAAACATATACGTGTACACACTGGCGAGAAACCATATTCATGTAATGTTTGTGCAACAAATTTTGCTCAATACGCACATTTAAAATCACACATGCAAACACATGAAGCATCGTAGGGGGAGCACTTGAATGTCTACTAGACAATATCCTCGAGTGTCTAAGGTCTCTCTGTACAGGGGTTTGTCAGAACAACCTGGCATGAGGATACTTTTTCCATAGAAAAAACCCTGACCAAATATTCAAAATCACATAGTATTTGCTGCCCAAATAAGATCTCTCGATGGCTAACTTATATTGGCCTTTATGAGGAATGGTGCACCTTCTCCAAGTGATGTTACTTCAAATAATAAAAGGAAGCTTGATACTCCACCAGACTAGATAAATTCTAGTCCTGGAATCCAGTAAGACAAAGAGACCAAAATAGAAAGATATACTACAAAAGATATACTAAAAATGGTTAATTGGGGACAGGAAGATTATGTTAATTTCTTTACTAACTCAGTGTTGAGCGATACTGAGCTTTGATGGAATGGATTTCTGAACACATGCTAATAAGAAAGCCTTAATTAGGAAGTACATGGAATCTGCATTTAGACTGGGGCACAGATAGAGAGTGGGGGAAATAAATAAAAATTGAAATATTCCAAATCGCACCAACCGTTATTATACTGAATTCCGTTATGAAAATGGCATATTGCCAGCCAGTGTCTGGTGAATACAGATCACATTACTTACAAATAATTGATCGCCAGCGAAGATTACAATACAAAGTTACTAATTTCCAGCCAGTTTATGGTGGTTACAGATCACAATACTCCTAAGTTATTTATCGCCAGCGAGTGTCTGGTGGGTACAGATGATAAAACTAATAATTTAGTAATCGCCAGCCAGTGTCTGGATGGTAAAGATCAAAATACTCATAAGTTATTTATCGCCAGCCTTTGTATGGTGAGTGCAGGTCACAATACTAATAAGTCTAAGCGAGTCTATTTCTAATTAAAATAGTTAATTAATAAGATGTCCTTTTCAAAAGCAATAGGCAAATTAGTTAACCTTGAGCAACCAAAAATGTATTATAAAATCGTCTGTATTCATCAAACTTAATTATGTTCTCAATTTCTTTACTAACTCAGTGTTTTTTTTGTTTTTTGTTACATAGGCATAACCATTTATCAAGGCCAGAGGCCACTCAAGGATAAGGGTTAAGAGTGTACAGTAGTCAATTGGACAATATAGTAATCGTTAGTAATGGAAATTCAGTAAATTTGTTATATATATATATATATATATATATTTTGTTACATAGCCATTACCACTTATCAAGGCCTAGAGGCCACTCGAGGATAAGGGTTGAAAAGTGCACAGTAGTCAATTGGACAATATAGTAATCGTTAATAATGGAAATTCAGTAAATTTGTTAAGTGGAACGGCTCATCAAGAACTTGTTTACTTGAAGACAACCATATTGTAGTCAGCTGGAAAGCAGGAAAACGGAAGACAATTCCAAAGGTATGCAGTTCTTAGAAAGAAGCTTTGTTCATGGAATTTACGTTTAGGTTAAGGCACAGATAACGAGTGGGGGGAATTATTGATAGTGTTTACAGCTAGACGAGTGTGTCTTGTGAAAGTTTGGCGAGGGGGGACCATAGATTGAAGCTCATTCAAACACTTTCCAAAAAAATAACGATAAAGCAGAGACAAACTCGCAACATCTCTTCTGTGAGATAGAGGTTGCAGGGTAGAGAAAAGGACATCTCCTACGAGGCTACAAAGTCTATTTTGAACTCTATCAAGGCAGGACAAGTCCTTTCTAGCAGCTCCTGCCCAGATATGGCAACAGTATTCCATCCTTTGATGTACCTGGCTCTTATATAGATAGAGAATTGCATCAGCAGTGAGAAATCTACTGGATCGATAGAAGGATCCGACCATTTTTCCAGCGGCCTTGGCAACAGATTTGATGTACGTGTTCCATTTAAGATCAGGAGTAAAGATCAAGCCCAGAAGCTTATCAAAACATGTGTTTGAGAGATAAAGAACTTTAATAAAACATTTTAATATCTATATATCTCATATAGAGTTGAAATTTTAGCCCCAGAACATGGTCTCTGAAAGAAATAAACATTATACCAGTTGTACTTAGGGTACTTGTACAGTTTAATCAAGACATTAAAAAAATGAAAATATCGAAAAAAGTTATATTGCACGTATCCGTTTTGATATGAAGGTCTCCGAAAAAAAATTTCACTTAATTTGATTGAGTAGTTTTTTTTTTTTACAGTGGAAAAACACGTTCTTATGAGAGTGTGTTGAAGGCAGACATCTTGGATTTGTTTGAATTTTAGAAACGACATGGGGAGATAACTCCATATAATATGCCAACACTCCCTCCCCATCTTTAATACTAGCTTTTTTTCCTAAAAATCGAATCTTTTGCTCAATATCATAACAAATTGTTTTTTTCGCTGTAAAACGAAAACTACTTGATGAAATTAAGTTAATATTAGTAAAATTAAAATTATATTACATCAGCGGAGTTAGATAATGTCCATGTATTATCACAGGTGTAAATTATCCATCAAAATAAGTAAATTCTTAATTATTATCTCCTTTAAGTTTTTTTTTACGATTTTTAACACCAGTAAATTCATCATAACTTTTGTTTTACTGAACGAAAATTGAAAACGCTTTTCACAACATAGAAATGAGAAAATGATCTGGTTTAGGCACAGATAAAGAGTGGGGGGAATTATTGATAGTGTTTACAGCTAGACGAGTGTGTCTTGTGAAAGTTTGGCGAGGGGGGACCATAGATTGAAGCTCAGTCGAACACTTTCCATGAAAATAACGATACATCAGAGACAAACTCGCAACATCTCTTCTGTGAGATAGAGGTTACAGGGAAGAGAAAAGGAATCTCCTACGAGGCTACGAAGTCTATTTTGAACTCTATATGGACTGCTGGAAAAATATCTGGATAGGTTTTTTTTTGTGTTTTAACGTATTTTAAAGTTTTTGTTCAGTTCTAAAAACAAGTAGTCCAGAGTTAAGTTAAACCGATAATGCACAATATTCTGAGTATCGGTAATAGCTCAAAACTCAAAATAAACAAAATGCTGATAGAAATCCACTCAATAACTTTCACCGTGATAATTATTTGTTGAATTTCCATTTCATCTTATGTTCAAATTTTATTACTGGTTCGGTGGGGATGGACTGCGGTCACTGCTGTTTTTTGTCTCTCTCTCTCTCCTTACATTTCTACTTATCTTTCTTTGTTTTTCTCATTGTTTTCCTTTTTTACTCTTACTTGAGTGGAGGTGAGGGCACGTTGGTACTTGATCGACTGGGTGCATAAGGTAGGGTGAGTGTGTGTGTGTGTTTTCTTGTATTGGTTTGAAGAATGTGTGTTCCGTTTTATAGTATTATAAAGTTATTTCCTTCCCTACGAAGGCAAGTGGATTCAGCATTCACAGATTTATCGAATTTAAGGAGGCATTTGAAAACTCATCTTAAATCTAAATAATATATACTAGCAAAAGTACCCGTTGTTGACTGGGTTCAAAAACAGCCTACAGAAAATGGACTCTGATTCATGAAAGTATGGTAGGTTATGAAAAGGAAACGTTGTAAAGAGATAGCTTTGAATTTGGGGGTATCAAAACCAAAGTAAAATATGATGAAAGAAAAATAAAATAGATAAACCCCATAATTTATTATACCATACCTGTTCACACTAAAACACTTATCACAATATTCTGTGGATCTATATTAAAAACCTTGTTAAACTTTGTGACATATTTCCATTCTATGGAGGTCAGGCGCGAACGAACACCCCATAATTTTATTATACCATATTTCTTCAAACTGAAACATAATTATCAAAGTATACTTACACAGATAGATATGAAAAGTCTTTATTAAAGTTTGTGCCTATTTCCATTCCATGGAGGCCAGGCGCAAACGCAGACCCCACAATTTTATTATACCATCCCTATTTAAGTTAAAACATACTTATCAAAGTATTCTTATGTACATCTATATTAAAACACTTTTAAACGTTTTTTTTTTAATTTTTCAATTTATTTCCATACTTTGTGGATCCGGTGCGAACGCAAACCCCACAATTTGAATGAACCACCGTTCCGCCAGATCAAACATACCCATTTCTGTGTCTAGATACATCTATCATTATATATAATCAGTTTTTTAAAATAGTCAACCATATAGGAGCCTATTCATGACCACACACAGACACATACACATACATTCAGCTTTATATATAGATATATAGATATACATAATTATTAAATTATATATATTTATATATTATTACATATATTACATTTTCACTCCAAACAAGGCAGAGTGCCACTTTGATGTGGAGGGGCTACTATCACAGACATAAGTGTCAGGGATACTATGTAGGGAATTGAGCAGCAAAATGTCTGCTCACGTTACACTTGAACTTCTGCATGTCAGTACAGTTGGGGAAAGAGGAACCTGGAAGGAAATTTCAGAGTCTCGGGAAGTGTTTGAGAGATAAAGAAGTTTAATGGAACATTCAAATATCTACATATCTCGTATAAAGTTCAAGCGTTAACCACAAGTAGGGGGGGGCCCTCCTTGATTTCTGAGAACTGAAGTAAAATAAAACAAAAAAAAACATTTGCAGCCTAAATCTAAGATATAAAAGGCACTATGTCTGTCAGTCTGTCCTCGAGTGGCCTCCCGAATTTGATACATGGTGATTTCTTAGTAAAAAAAAAATGTATTTTTAAACTCTGTCTCTTCCAAAACTAAAAGTCTCCTCTGATCTTGAGCACATGGTACAATGGGGAAAGAGGTGGCTGGTTACTTTTAATGTGTCTAAAACCAAGTTCGTATCTTTACATCATCAACCCTCTGATCCTCATCTGGCATCAATTAAAATGGATGGCTTTCGTCTTAGAGAGGCTGCATGTTTTGACAAGCTCTTGAGATTGACATTTAATCCTGATGTTAAATGGAACATGTTCATCAAATCCGTTGCCAAGGTCACTGGAAGAATGGTAGAATCCTTCTATTGCTCCAGTAGATTTTTTTTTTTTTACACAGTGATCACCACTTATCAAGGCCTGGAAGCCACTCAGGGATAAGGGTTATTGCAAGTACATTACGTTCGTGTGGAGATTTGATGAAGTGTTTACTTAAGGGGGCTGTTCATTAAGAATTTGTTAACGTTGGACTTGAACATATCCAAGTTGTAGTCCGGTGGGAAGCAGGCAGACGGAACAGAGTTCCACAGGCGTGCAGTTCTAAGAAAGAAGCTTTGTTCATGGAATCCGCGTTTTGATTTAGGCACAGATATAGAGTGGGGGAAATTTTTGACAGTGGATTCAGCTAGACGGGTGTTTTTCGTGAAAGATTGGCGAGGGGGGACCAGAGATTGGAGTACAGATGGGCACCTGCCATCACTCCTGATGCAATTCTCTACCTGTATAAAAGTTGGGTATGCTCAATGATGAAGTACTGTTGCCACATCTGGGCAGGAGCTGCTAAAAGCAGCTTATCCTTCCTTGACAGAGTTCAAAATAAACTTTGTGGCTTAGTGGGGGATACCCTTTTCTCCTCTCTTCCAACTGACTACAATTTGATTGTCTTCAAGTACCATCTCTCTAAGTAATCCAATTTTCCAAATTTGCACTACCAGGCCTTGATAAGTGGTGACTCCTTTGTAAAAAATAATATATATTTTTAAACTCTGTCTCTTCCAAAACTAAAAGTCACAGAGCGGCGTTAGGGGACTCAAATGATTGGACTGTTTATGTACAATTTTTACATCGATCTTTAGCTGGTTAAAATAGTTTGTAAGGGGCCCAAAAATATATTTAAGCATGTTTAATGACTGCGCCATTCCATCGGGTATAAATATGGACTCTGCATACATTAAAATATATTCTAAAGTCTGTCCGTCCACATTTTAAAGGAATTCTAGTTTTACAATCACTTTTGCGTCCAATATAATCTCTATCTATATATATAAAAGCGAAAATGTATGTATGTGTGTATGTTTATGTGTCTGCTAAAAACTTTTGAAAGACAATGAAAATTCACAAACTCGGTATCATATCGAAGACCCATACTTTGCTCGAAAAATATAAAAAAATTGGCCGAAAACGTTCATTTTTTCACCCCGAAATTGACCATTTTCAACGGGGGAGTCAACAAAAAGGTCTTCTCGTGACGACGAGCGGTTCTACGCATGTGCCAGATGACGTCATGACTTGATTTACTTTAAATAGTTGAAAACTGTACAAATTTCATGTACGTCAGTTGATTAGCACGTTGGTCCATTATCTAAAGGTTTTTGGTTCGAATCGTGGTGTGAGATGTCTTTTTTTTTTCAATTTTTTAAATTTAAATATTAAACCAGTGTTATTTAAGCCATTTTCACATAACGTTCGTTTTTCTGTTTTTTTTTTTTACTTTGCTTATCCACCCGCAACCACACACCCCAAAACACCCGGGTACCCACCGATTTTTTAAATTTTAATATCGAAACAGGCTTATTTAAGCCATTTTTCACATGTTCGTTTTTCTGTTTTCATCGTTCGCTGGCCTTACGTTAGTTTTTTTGTGTTTTTTTTCCCGCTTAAGTTTTAACGTTGTTTTCTTTTTTTACTTCGCTTATAACAAACAAACCTGGTCATTGACGTCGTCGTCGTAACGCTTCTGGGTGCGCACCTGTCAATTTGGTTCTTACTTGAATAAATTCAAACAGCTTTCACTAACTCATTCTGGCTGGCTGATTTTATTTTCAAACTTTGCCTCAGAACTTCGGGTTCGATCCAACCCCTCCTCCCCCCGGGTTCTTTTTTTATAGAACACCACACACACCTACAAACACCCGGGCAATGCCGGGTATCCCGCTAGTATATATATAAATTGCAAAATGTGTGTTAGTGTGTGTGTGTGCATTTTTTGTGTATGTCTGGCAAAGCTTTTTTGGGAGGGCGTGCTTGGTCGGGTCACTCCTTAAAACTTTTTACATACTGTCTATATCTATGAGTTACGAACAGGAGCTACATCTATTTTTAATTTGCCCGACTTTTACTTTTATTTTCAAGATTTTTTTTTTTTTGACCACTGTGTGTTGATTCGGCTTTTTCGTATAAAAGCGAAACTAATTTAATGGCATAGAAAGCAATCAGTTTTGATCAATGCGGAGTTTCTCCTTATATCAGACAATTGCTATTATTCGTTTTTTGGGGAGCTGGTTTTCCCCCAACATCTTGGAAAAACAAAACCAGCCAAAGTTGGGTAAACAACCCCCCCCCCAAAAAAAGTGCCCCGCAGTGAATGTTTAACTCCGCTAATATTTGACCTCATTAAGTCATTAAGTGCGGGCACCTGTCAATTCTGTTTCTGCTTAAATAAATTCAAACGTGTTTCAGTTACTCTTTCTTGTTGGCCTAGTGGTTAACGTGTCATGTTTTTTTTTTTTTACACTTTATTTTCCAACTTCAAGGCTTCGGGTTCGATCCTTCCTACCTACCAAAAATTTGTTTACCCTCCCTCCGCCCCTCCCGACACATTTTTATAATTTTTTATATTTAAACAGGGTTATTACTTCGCTTATTCATCCAAGCACAAACACCTCTAAACACCCGGGCAATGCCGGGTACCCTCCACTAGTATATATATAGAAAAGGCAAAATGTTTATGTGTGTCTCACAAAAACTTTCCACACAGACCACCGATTTTCATCAGATAGGTATCATTTTGAAGCTCGAACCTTCAACGGCAAATTTGGCTAAAAACATTCATTCCTTCACCCTCAACGGCTCTCTTTTTTACAGGGAGGGGTAGCAAAAGATCGTTCCTTCATGACAAGATAGCTTCTACGCATGCGTCAACATGCGCAAAAGACGTCCTTTGTAATTCGTTTAAATATTATAAAAACCGACCTACATTCGCCCACGCATTCATAGCACAATGATGAAAGAAAAATAAAATAGCGTCGTTATCTTAAGGTTGCAGGTTCGATCTGAGGTATAAGATGATTTTTTTTTTTTCGATTTCTAAACTTTTAATATTGAAACATTTTTTTTTATTTTTGCTTTTCGCTGTTTTTTTTTGTTTCTATTTTGGTTTCGTGTTTTTCCGATTTTTTTTTTTTTTTAAAGAAGTTTTACGTTCGTTTATTCTTTACTCTATTTATTCTACACCCCCCCCAAACACCCGGGCCACACCAGGTACCCTTTTTATATATATAAAAGGCAAAATGTGTGTTAGTGTGTGTGTGCATTTTTTGTATATGTCCACCAAAGTCGTTGGGGGGGGGGAATCACTTTTTCTTGGAACTTTTTATATGCTCCCTAGATTATAATATGCACGATTTACAAAAGGACGACACATGTATCTTTTTATTTGAGCGACTTTCACACGCTATTTTTGTGATGTCTCTTGGTCTACGCATGTTTGTTTGGCTTTTAAGTATAAAAGCGAAATTAAACCTGTAGCTATTCATTTGGACACTCCTCTCTATATGGAGAGCTGGTTTTCCCCAACATCTTGGAGGGAAACGCAGAATTTCATTAATTTCGTTCCGCTATGACTTGATGTTTGACCTCAATAAATTTACGCACATGTCACTTAGCTTTTTAATTAAAATGCTTTACAGTTCCTGTACCGTTCTTTTCACGCTTCCGTTTCCATTTTCACCTCAAGGCTTTGGGTTCGAGCCTACCTACCTACAAACCCACTCACAAACACCTGGGTAACGCAGGGCACACACGCTAGTCTATCTATATATATATATAAAAGCAAAAATGTGTGTACATATGTATGGTCGCTTTTTGTGCATGTCTTCAAAAGGCTTTCTCGAGGCTGTCACTCATTTGTAAAACTTTTTATATCATGTCTAAATGATAATATCTACGACTTAACGAGGGGGGGGTCGCCTCTCTATTTAATTTGCCCGACTTTGAAACATTAAATATTCAACATTTTCGGATGAGCACGTGTTGCTTTCATTTTTTTTAGGTATAAAAAAAGCAAAACTCGATTCGAAATACTGGCCCACAGCCAGTGGTCTCTAGAAAGCTATGTAACGTTTAGTCAATGTCAGCTTCGTCATATCAGACGGTTGCTTTCATTTCGAGATGAGACACTCCCCCTAATAAACAGGGAGCTGGTTTTCTCCAAAGTTAGGTAAAAACAAACAAACCGGGTTATTGACCTCGCTAAAAACTGCTGAATAGCTATTGCTTATGGTCGCTGCATGTGCATTAAGCTTTTTCATATAAAAAAAGAATCCAACAGACTCGCGGTAAATAAAACACTCTCCCGCACTCAATGTTCACGTCATTAACTCGTCAAAAACGGGCACCTGCCAGGTCGCACTTTTTTTTTTTTTTTTTTTTTTCACACTTTACTATTTTCTAACTGTGCGTGAAGGCTGCGTTTTCTTTTCATTTACCCAAAACACACACCTACAAACACCCGGGCAATGCTGGGTATACCCCGCTAGTATATATATAAGGGCAAAATGTGTGTTTGTTTGTATGTCTTGCAAAAACTTTTGACAGGGGCGACAGAACTTGATCAAACTGGTATTGTTTCAAGCCTCAAACGTTCGGACGACAAATATCGCAAAATTGGCTCAAAACATTAATTCTTTCATCCTAAACTCGGCCGTTATTTTTTGCGTCGCAATTTTAGCACGACATTGCTTTCTTTTCGATTGAATACGATTAATTCTGACGTTCATGACTTCCGGATGCACCATGGAGACATTGACTAAGATGTTAGGTTTATTAATTTACTATCATGGGCATGCGGCGTTGCCCGGATCAGTCAAAAGTTCCATTTTGAACACACCTATTATACTAAGGATATTAATCATTTTCATGGTGAATAACGTCAGTGCCCCCCAACACACAACAATTTAAAAAATAAAAGAACAGATAAAAACATGTAAATGTAATCGCCCCCCAAACGAAGTACGTGATACCCTCTTCACCAAATGAGATTCTATCAATAATAAAAATCCTTTATTTATGGGCGTCCGAAATGTCTACCCTTAAAAATATGTAAAGGAATGCGGTATTATATCGGAGCACACTTACACATTTCCTTTACCCTATCTCCTCCCTCTTTGCCGTCGATGGCTGTTCAACAGCCGACCAAAGTAAAAGATTCCTAAGGAAATATCCTCATCTTAAGAAGGTTCTTATGCCGGCAATGAACAGCCATAAAAAATAAATAAATAAAATAAAAATATTAAGTTTTCTTAAAAAAAGCTATTGCTTATGATCGTCGAATGTGCATTAAACTTTTCATATAAAAAAAAAAGCCAACAGACTCGCGGTAAATAAAACACTGTCCCGCACGTCATTAACTCGTCAAAAACGGACACCTGCCAGGTGGCACTTTTTTTTTCACACTTTACTATTTTCCAACTGCCCGGATCTATTTTAGCACGTCATTGCTTTCTTTTCGATTGAATACGATTAATTCTGACGTTCATGACTTCCGGATGCACCATGGAGACATTGACTAAGATGTTAGGTTTATTAATTTACTATCATGGGTATGCGGCGTTGCCCGGATCAGTATATGTTCAACAGCCGACCAAAGTAAAAGATTCCTAAGGAAATATCCTCATCTCAAGAAGGTTCTTATGCCGGCAATGAACAGCCATAAAAAATAAATAAATAAAATAAAAATATTAAGTTTTCTTAAAAAAAGCTATTGCTTATGATCGTCGAATGTGCATTAAACTTTTCATATAAAAAAAGAAGCCAACAGACTCGCGGTAAATAAAACACTGTCCCGCACTCAAAGTTCACGTCATTAACTCGTCAAAAACGGACACCTGCCAGGTGGCACTTTTTTTTTCACACTTTACTATTTTCCAACTGCCCAGATCAGTATAAAGTTCCATTTTGAACACACCTATTATACTAAGGATATTAATCATTTTCATGGTGGATAACGCCGATACCCCTACTCCCCACACACAAAAGAAAATTAAATGAAAAGATAAAAACATGTAAATGTAACCCCCCCCCAAAAGAAGTATGTGATACCCTCTCCACCAAGTGAGATTCTAACAATATTAAAAATCATTTATTTATGGGCGTCCGAAATGGCTATCCTTAAAAATATGCTAAGGGAATGCGATATTATATCGGAGCACACTTACACGTTTCCTTTACCCTATCTCCTCCCTCTTTGCCGTCGATGGCTGTTCAACAGCCGACTGAAGTAAAAGATTCCTAAGGAAATATCCTCATCTCAAGAAAGTTCTTCCGCCGGCAATGAACAGCCATAAAAAATAAATAAAATAAAAATATTAAGTTTTCTTAAAAAGAAAAAAAACTAAATTTTTTCCTGTACTTTCATCTAAGAATTTACGCTTTTCGTAAACATATTTTTATGTATTTTCTTTAAAAAAAAATATATGTAAATTCTGTGCCCCCCCCCAAAAAAAAAAACTTGACTAAACAGAAAGTCTTGAAAAAAAAACAAAAAAAAAACTTGTACTTACACCTAAGAATTTACGATAAAAAAAGTAAAACTTTCATCTTTTCTTGAAGGAAAAAAAACTTTTTGTTGATTAATATTTTGCAAAAAAACAAAACAAAACAAAATATATAAAATAAAATAAATAAAAATATTTTCAAGGTAGGTTTTTGTTATTTTTGATTATTTAAATTTGTATTTGTTTCCTGTTTGTTTGTTTTTAAAGTGTGTGTTAGAATGCTCCACTTAAACCGATGATTGCCGGTCTTGCCCGATCTATGCTTGACGGAAATTCGTATGATTCTTAGTCAAATTATGTAAGAGTATCGATATTTAAAAATAAAGGAAAAGATCTTTTTAATTATACTCTTTTTATATTATACTCTTTTTATATATACTCTTTTTATATATACTCTTTTTATATATACTCTTTTTATATATACTCTTTTTAAATTATACTCTTTTTAAATTATACTCTTTTTATATTATACTCTTTTTATATTATACTCTTTTTATATATACTCTTTTTATATATACTCTTTTTATATATACTATTTTTATATATACTCTTTTTATATATACTCTTTTTATATTATACTCTTTTTATATTATAATCTTTTTATATTATACTCTTTTTATATTATACTCTTTTTATATTATACTCTTTTTATATTATACTCTTATATTATACTCTTTTTATATATACTCTTTTTATATATACTCTTTTTATATTATACTCTTATAATATACTCTTTTTATATTATACTCTTTTTATATATACTCTTTTTATATTATACTCTTTTTATATTATACTCTTTTTATATATACTCTTTTTATATTATACTCTTTTTATATTATAATCTTTTTATATATACTCTTTTTATATTATACTCTTTTTATATTGTACTCTTTTTATATATACACTTTTTATATTATAATCTTTTTATATATACTCTTTTTATATTATACTCTTTTTATATTATACTCTTTTTATATATACTCTTTTTATATTATACTCTTTTTATATTGTACTCTTTTTATATTGTACTCTTTTTATATATACTCTTTTTATATATACACTTTTTATATTATAATCTTTTTATATATACTCTTTTTATATTATACTCTTTTTATATTATAATCTTTTTATATATACTCTTTTTATATTATACTCTTTTTATATATACTCTTTTTATATTATACTCTTTTTATATTATAATCTTTTTATATATACTCTTTTTATATTATACTCTTTTTATATTGTACTCTTTTTATATATACACTTTTTATATTATAATCTTTTTATATATACTCTTTTTATATTATACTCTTTTTATATTATACTCTTTTTATATATACTCTTTTTATATTATACTCTTTTTATATTATATTCTTTTTATATATACTCTTTTTATATATACTCTTTTTATATTTTACTCTTTTTATATTATACTCTTTTTATATATACTCTTTTTTAGTTATACTCTTTTTTAGTTATACTCTTTTTTAGTTATACTCTTTTTATATATACTCTTTTTATATATACTCTTTTTATATTATACTCTTTTTATATTATACTCTTTTTATATTATACTCTTTTTATATATACTCTTTTTATATATACTCTTTTTATATATACTCTTTTTATATATACTCTTTTTATATTATACTCTTTTTATATATACTCTTTTTATATTATACTCTTTTTATATCATACTCTTTTTATATCATACTCTTTTTATATCATACTCTTTTTATATCATACTCTTTTTATATTATACTCTTTTTATATTATACTCTTTTTATATCATACTCTTTTTATATCATACTCTTTTTATATCATACTCTTTTTATATATACTCTTTTTATATTATACTCTTTTTATATTATACTCTTTTTATATATACTCTTTTTATATATACTCTTTTTATATATACTCTTTTTATATATACTCTTTTTATATATACTCTTTTTATATATACTCTTTTTATATATACTCTTTTTATATATACTCTTTTTATATTATACTCTTTTTATATATACTCTTTTTATATATACTCTTTTTATATATACTCTTTTTATATATACTCTTTTTATATATACTCTTTTTATATATACTCTTTTTATATCATACTCTTTTTATATCATACTCTTTTTATATTATACTCTTTTTATATTATACTCTTTTTATATCATACTCTTTTTATATCATACTCTTTTTATATTATACTCTTTTTATATATACTCTTTTTATATATACTCTTTTTATATATACTCTTTTTATATATACTCTTTTTATATATACTCTTTTTATATATACACTTTTTATATTATACTCTTTTTATATATACTCTTTTTATATATACTCTTTTTAATTATACTCTTTTTATATATACTCTTTTTATATATACTCTTTTTATATATACTCTTTTTAATTATACTCTTTTTATATATACTCTTTTTATATTATACTCTTTTTTCCTTTTCTTTTTCTTTTTTCTTTCCAAACACACCTGATTGATCGATGTTTTGCATTGTTTCCATGTTACTTGCTCTAAATTTCCGCTTTTTTTCTTTTCCTTTTCCTTTTTCCTTTTTTCTTTTTTCTTTCTTCTTATAGAGGTGTTGGATACTTTCGGGCGTTAGTACCTTTCTAGCATGGTAGAGAGAACCTACCTTTTTCGCAGCGGTCCTGGCGATACTCTCAATGTTTCCTGTGAATATTAGGCTGAGGAGTTTAAAAGATGTGCTTTCAGATAAAGAGTCTTTGGCGGTAGAGAAGGTTTCTTGTAATTATTGAAGGAAACAAATTTAGTCTTGGCAGCATTGAATATGACCATCCATTTTTGTCCCTATTCCACTACAAATCGGAGGTCATCCTCTAGTGTTTTTGCCATTTCTTTAGATATGTGTTCATTTATTTTCCTGTCGTGTCTGTTATAGAGCGTGGTGTCGTCAGCATATACACCCATCTCACAGACAATTTTATCAGGGAGGTCATTTATGAATATCGGGAATAATGAAGGTCTAAGGATAGACCCCTGGGGCAATCCCGCATTTTATCATATTGTTTAGATGTACGACCATCGAGGACAACCTGAATTTTTCTCTTATCTAAGAAGGATTTAATTATGTTAAGTATTCTTCCAGTGATACCGTATGATCTGATATTTTTGAAGACCTTCATGCCATACCCTGTCAAAAACCTTCCATATATCTAGAGTTACCCCTCTGCCCTCCCCTGCTTTATCGAGTGAATGGTATATAGGTTCTGAGATTACAATTAGGATATCTGCTGTGGAACAGGTTTGCCTAAATCCATATTGTTGGTCAGTCAGAAGTTTAGCAACTGTAAGGTGATGGACTAGGGCTTGGTTAATTATGGTCTCAAATATTTTGCTGAAAAGTGGGAACAGGCTTATGATGCGATAATTTACTGGGTTCGTTATTTCGCCAGAATTGAAAACTGGTACTACAGAAGCAGTTTTACAGCAGGCAGGAAAGCAAGATTCATTAAAGTATTTGTTGTAAAGTTTGGAAAGAACTGGAGCTACTTCGGTGGAGCACTTTTTTAATAGCACAACCTGGATCAGATCGGGTCCACATTCTTTTGCAATGTCAAGATTTCTTATGATAGCATGCACCTGAGAAGGGGTGATTTTCAAATCGTCTAGTGTGGCATCTATCCGCAAAGGAAAGTCAGGGAGGGGGTGGTTAGCAGGATCCAGCATGGAGTTGGAGGCAAACTGCCTGGCAAGCATGTTGGCTTTCTCAGTTGCAGAGCAAACAACCTCATGATTGTTGGATAGTGGGGAATTGTTGATTGCCCATTATTTACTGTGGTAGATTTTCCAGAAGTCGCTGTAGTACTTACCAACACAACAAACGGCCTCGTGTTTGTGCCTTGTATAGGCATGCGCGACAACAAAACTTGGGTTTTTATAAGCGGAAGTCTCGAGGTTGTCAGGAATCTACAGGCGCATGCGCAAAAGAAAGGGATTGAGATAGTGGTATAAAGGCAGGTCGAGTGAGAAGGTTGTTGTTGTTGTTGTCATTGGACGTTACAGTGACGTGTGTGTTAGCAGGTGATTAAGAGGCGGTTTATTTTTGTGTGTCAAGTCGCGCACCTCGGTGAAGGTCATATAAATCGTTCACCATGGTGAAGGTGAAGGTCATAAGCTATTTCGGCTATTTCATTTTGTCTCTTTTCCTGGACAACTATGGCTGGGGCAAAGTTTGATTTAAAACTGATACCCGAAATCGACGGATCCACTTCTGTTGTCGACTGGGTCGAAAGGGTTGAGCTGACCTGCAACCTCTGTGAAGTAAAGGGGGTGCATACCGTGATTCCCCTAAGATTGGCTGGAGGCGCCCTAAGTGTATATCAGCAACTGACTGCTGTGGAGAAGGCTGATATTACCTGTATAAAAAATGCTTTATACAAGGCATTTGCCATGGATCCCTGTACGGCCTACAAAACATTTACCACTAGGAAGCTCATGCCAGGAGAAACCGTGGACGTCTTTTTCGCGGAGCTGAAGAAACTTGCAGTTCTATTTGGCAATGGAGTGTCAGAGCAAACACTGGCGTATGTGTTTGTGGGCGGCCTTCCCACCCATGTTAAGCAACTGTTGAGGGCTTCCACCAGCGTATCTGTAACGCCCATGTAACATTTGTTGGAACGTGCTCGAGCCATTATCAGAGATGAGGAGGACCTGAGGGAACTGGTTGTAATGATGGCGCAGGCAGCCAAGACTAATGCTGAAAAGAGTCCCAGTTTGAGACCCACGACCAATGGGAGATGTTTCTGCTGTAGCCAGCGAGGCCATATCGCAAGAAATTGTACTAACAAGGGGCGGGGGCGCCTGCGCTGTTTCCAATGTGGTAGCTATGGACATTTATCCCAAAATTGTGCGGGAAATGCATCAGGGGGCAGGACGTCAGCGCCGCCCTGTTCCCCGGACAAGATTTAATTGAGGCGCAACCGACAATAAATGTGTATGTGGACCAAGTGCTTTGTTCAGCTCTTCTCGACTCCGGGTGCTCACACACCATCATGAGTGCCAAGTTGTGTCGAAACTGGACAAAGCAGAACATCAAAGTAACCACAATAGGTGGCAATACGCAAGCTTGCTGTGGAGCCGGAACTGTCAAAGTCCACACAGACTCTGGTGTGGCCGCAAACATTCATGTGCTGGTGATGCGAGGGGATTTGCTGGGATTCGATGTACTATTGGGATATGATGCTATTAAGGCACTGGGGGGAGTGGTTATCGGAAGAGATGGGACTGTGCGATTTTTGGAAACCCTAGTGTGTGCTGCAGTTCACATTGATCGGCCTGATTTTAAGGTGAACTACGAGCCTCACCAAAAAGCATGGACTGCATCGTGGAAGTGGACAGAAGGAAGGGTGCCAACCGAACTCAAGAATAGCATTGCAGAGTACTCAATACTCGACGAGGCCTGTAATGATTACGAGAAGGAACTTGAGGCATGGATCCAGGATGGATGGCTGATCCCCTACCCCTACAAGCTGGGACCACCCAAGGGTCTGATTCCCTTAATGGCTGTAGTCCAGCATAACAAATCAAAAGTTCGTCCGGTGCTGGACTATCGTGAACTCAGTAGATACATTGAGACGTACACTGCCGATGCTGACGTGTGCGCCAGCAAGCTGAGAGAATGGCGCCAGAAGGGCTCCAATGTGTCTATAGTAGACTTGCTTATTTGCAGGTGCGAGTGGATGAGACATTGTGGCCGTTCCAGACAGTGTGGTTCCGGGGTCAGAGATACTGCCTTACTCGGCTTGGCTTTGGGCTGAATGTGGCACCGCAAATCATGAAGACCATCGTAAATGCAGTGTTGTCCCAGGAAAAGACTACTGAGGACGCAACATCGGCCTATATTGATGATGTGTATGTCAATGAAGACATACAATCTGCGTCGCACGTCAGAGAAAAGTTAGCTCAATTCGGGTTGGAGTGCAAGGATCCCGAACGTCTGCACGGGTATTAGGATTGGACGTTTGCGGGGAAGACGGTACCTTACGATGGAGACGTGGCAGTGAGATTCCAACCGTCCCTGATTTTATTACGTGGCGGACTATTTTTTCCTTGTGTGGGAAATTTATTGGTCACTTACCAGCGTGTGGCTGGCTCCGAGCAGCTGTGGGCATCATCAAACGCAGGGCAAGTTTAGTAACTACAAGTTGGGATGATGTATCTGATGATGCTCTTCTAACTCTGATGACGACAGAAACCCTAGAGAGAGTTAACAAGGAGGATCCTGCCCATCGAGAATGGTGTGTCGATGGGGACACTGTGAATGTGTGGGTTGACGCTAGTTCTTTGGCATTGGGAGTGTTATTGGAGCAACGTGGAAATGTAATTGAAGACGCATGCTGGCTGCGACCCGTGAATGATGCTCAACACATCAACCTGGCGGAACTGGATGCTGTTGTGAAGGGTTTAAATCTGGCACTGCAATGGCAGTCGAAGAAGTTACACTTGTACACGGATTCTCTCTGCGTCTACCACTGGGTGTCCGACACTCTCTCGGGATGAACAAGAGTCCGTACTAAGGCAGCCAGTGAGATGTTAATCCAGTGGAGGCTAAACACCCTGAAGAGTCTGGTATCAGAATATGACCTGTCGGTGAGTGTAACGCTCGTGGCATCACACTGTAATCGTGCAGACCAACTAACCCGTGTGCCTCACAAATGGTATGAAGCTGTGAAGACAGGCGTGGAGTTCACTGCTCGATCTTGCGCAGTTGGCACAATTAGCTCATACCAAATACAAAGAATTCATGTGCAGAGTGGACATCCAGGTATCAAAAGAACTTTGTATTTTGTGAGGCGTGTGGACCCGGCAGTGACAAGGGCGGATGTCAGGCAGATCATCAAGCACTGTGAGGCATGCCAGTCTATCAATCCTGCACCTGAGCAATGGCAGAAGGGGCGATTGGAAGTTGAGCATGTGTGGCAACGATTAGCGATGGATATTACCCATTACAGTGGTAAGCTCTTTCTAACCCTTATCGACTGTGGACCCACTCGTTTTGTGGTGTGGCGGCAAATGACCAGGCAGGACTCAGCGAATGTAGTCCGCCAACTGTCATCTATCTTTTCTAAGCGAGGTGCGCCGGAAGAGATATTGACGGACAACGATGCTGCTTTTTGTAGCCACCAAGTTTGGCAGTTGTTGAATGAGTGGGGTGTCTGACTACGACTGCGATGTGCCCATGTGCCATCAGGGAATGGCATTGCTGAGAGGAGCCATCGCAGCATCAAGAGAATTGCTGCCAGAAAACAATGCACCATTACGGAGGCCACGTATTGGTATAACGTCACACCAAAGGATGGGAAGACACTAACAACAGCACCGGCCAATGCCATACACAAATATTGTGTTAGGATAAAGGGCATTGACACTGTCCAACCAATCGACGAGGAGAGTCATAACAAATACAAGGTAGGGGATCCAGTTTGGGTTAGACCCCCTGGAAACCGGTGCACCACCAAGTTCAAGCGAGGACGAATATCTGGAGTGGTCAGCCAGCAGTCGGTCCTTGTTGATGGAACCCCACGCCATGTGCGCGATCTTCGCCCGGCTAGTGAAGTACATCCCACAACTACAGAGAGCGACGAATCATCAGATGATGAGCTGCTGATGAGTGAGGTCACCGAGCAAGAGAGTGGTAGTTTTAGTTCGTCTGATCAGGCAGGATCAGAACCAGAACCAGAACCTCACACAGAACCAGAATCAGAACCAGAACCTGAATCCGAGAGTGTAAATACCACCCTTCGCAGAAGCCAACGAACCAAGAGGCCACCCTCGGAGTGCACTCTATGTGATCATCAGATCAGGGGGGAGTGTAGTACTTACCAACACAACAAACGCCCTCGTGTTTGTGCCTTGTATAGGCATGCGCGACAACAAAACTTGGGTTTTTATAAGCGGAAGTCTCGAGGTTGTCAGGAATCTACAGGCGCATGCGCAAGAGAAGGGATTGAGATAGTGGTATAAAGGCAGGTCGAGTGAGAAGGTTGTTGTTGTTGTTGTTGTCATTGGACGTTACAGTGACGCATGCGTTAGCAGGTGATTAAGAGGCGGTTTATTTTTGTGTGTCAAGTTGCGCACCTCGGTGAAGGTCATATAAATCGTTCACCTCGGTGAAGGTGAAGGTCATAGTCGCAGGTTCCTAATTTTTGTGCTTCGATGCGTTTTTATTTTTTGGTGGTTTCAGTAAATTCTCTCTTAGCTGTCTTTATTTCTTTCTTACGGTTACTTCTGGCTTCTATATACTTCTGCCTGTTTGAACTGGACTTATGTCGTGTAAATCTGTGGTATGCATGCTGCCTTTGCGCTATGACAGCTGCATAAGTAGAAGTAAACCATTGGGAAGAGTGGGGCTTACTATAAAATTTTCACGTAGGAACATGTGCTTCAATTGCCGTTTTGAACCATTCAATGGTTTCATTTGTGCAATGTTCAGCAGGAAGTGAAAAGATATTTCTCCATGGGGCGTCCCTGATGAGTCGTTTTATAATATCTCATTGTTTTGAGCAGTGCATCTTCAGTTTTGGCTCTAGAGTTTAGGGCGATTTCAACCATTACCACTGCATGATCGGCGTTCCCAAGTGGGCTGTGGGTATTCGTTACACAATCATCGGGAACTGTGGTCAGAAACAGATCTAGAAGTGATGTGTGTTGTACTTGCTGGTCTGGAAAACGGGTTGGAAAAGTAACTATCTGTGATAGGGAATGAGATATAGAGAAGTTATATGTTGTGGTACCAGCTGCGTTTGTGTAAGTAGAGAATCCAAGCCAGTTGCTGTGGTGGACATTGAAGTCACCAAATACATGCACTTGTGCACTAGTGTCGAGGGAAAGTGCTGCATGTATGCTGTAAGAGACTTTGTTTATTAGGGTGTAGTGCTGGGTCGAGGGAGAGCGGTAGAGAAAATAAAAGTAGCTAATCCTATGTTGCATGTTAAGTCTAAAGCACATAAAGGCTTGATCGTCCCATTCTTGTTTAGTTTCTCTAGTCAAGGTTGTTTTTAGTCTTGTGTAATGCATGAAATTAAGTATCGATTTCTGTGCAGATATCCGTGAATTACATCTTGTCGTCTGTTTAATAATTAAATGATATTAGTATATGGTATGCTTCTAGTATGAAAAGGTTGCATCTTTTTGATTTGCTTGGTTAATATTTTTTCGCTCTATCTACTATGGAACATTTTAATTTTCATTCAATTTTATTTTTCTTTAAATACTGCTAATGTGGTTAAGTTTTTCTTAGCTTTTTCTTGTTATTTTCGATATATATATATATATATATATATATATATATATAGCCAGTAGAGTTTAGTTTCCTAGAAGTACATCCAATGAAACAACATGTGTCTACCAAAATAGTGCTCAATGAGTGAACAGAGCAGGTATATTAATTTTATTTATATATTTTTATATATTAATGTTTGTATAAATAAAATTAATATATATATATATATATATATATATATATAAGAAGTTTCTTTTACTGAAAACTATGCAAGGATGAGACTTTACAACACTGCAGATGAATTAACGAAGGAAAAAGAAAGAACGTTACTCACTTCCGGGAGCAGAAACGAAAGTTAAAAAGTATTTTTTTTGTAGCACAGACTTGCATTGATACAAAAAAAAAACATATTTTTATATGAATTGTTGTGTTTCAACCTGACACTTTGGACTCACACGAAAAAGAAACACAAGTCGGAGAACAATAAAAAGTCTATTTAACACAATATTGGAGTGGCTGGGGACGGAAAAGAAGGGGTGTGTGCATCTTGGAGGTTTCCTATCAGGGGGACAGTCACTCAGCTAGCTAAGAACTTAATCTAGGCACTTTTAGGGGTCCAGAGTCCAGCAGGATCTGGAACCGCACCATTCTTAGATGAGGAACATGAACTCCAACTTGACACCTCTATGTATGCACAAACTCACTATTTTAATACATCTTTGGTCACAGGTTATGGGATGTAATCTTTTCCTATCGCATCTGATCTTTACCTTCAGCTGGTGCTTAAGAAAGGGAAAAGATTCCACCCCACATTTCTCATGTAGTTTCTGTAACGTGCATCCAGGAGATAAGCGCCCGCGTGTTTGCATGGGTACGTGGGAGAGATGGATGAGGGGAAAAAGACTTACCTCGAGACCAGCTCAGCGTTACCGACCAAAAATAGAAAAGAAAGACCAAGATGGCGGCCGCCGTCTTTTGTAAAGTATGATGTCTCGCAAAGTCACACGAATTCTCGGAATATGCAAATTTAGCCGGCCTAGAACGACGATAAAAGCGGGTGAGGGGAAAGACGTGCGAGAGTGACGATTGAGTTGGCTGGGGAATCGTGTGGCTGTTGCTTCTTGTGCCGTGTGAGGATATTTTACCGTTGTTGGAATCCGTGCAGAACCGGTGTAAAAAGATTATTGAATTGCTGCAACATTTATAACATCTTTTCCTGAACTTACCGTGTTAAAGAGAGAGTCGGGCGCCATCTTGAATTTTTCCTTACACATTTCTGTTACAGTTTCGACGTCCATATCACCATTTTGGCTACAGCCAGGATTGCGAGAAACAATCCATCTCTCTGTCCCACAGCGGCTCAGCACTGTGGATATGTTCTTAATCATCTACAGCATAAGTAAAAGACTTCCTTACAACTGATCTAGAGCTACAAATCTTTACGTTAGAAATACTTTATTCATAAAGTTAATCTTGAAAAAAAAAAGTATCAATTTCTAAAGCAAAGATTAGATAAACCTTCACAAGACAATTGTATTTGCGGCTTTTAAGAAGTCCAAAAGTTCTTTTAACGTCTTGAGTGACGGCTCCTTTCAAGTTAAGAAGTAGAGAAATGGAATAATATGTCTTTTCTCCACTGATATTCGTACGAAAGAGGGCGTTTGAAGAGAATCTTTTGTCCCGCTTAATAAATAGGTTGCCGTGATTGGTCAATGAGCGGCACCTTTGGCCAATGAGACAGGGCCTTATTTAAATTGTAAGGAAAAGGAAAGAGGATGAGAAGGGAGGTAACTCTAGTTTTTTTTTTTTAAAGAATCAATATGATTTTAATTTTAACTTGTTTTATTCTGATGTTGGCATTTGTTTGATTTATTCTGTGCTTTAAAATATTGACCTTGTGTCTAACTTTGGTTTAACACATTAAAAAGTTAATTAAAAAAATTGATTCCACACATTGAACTTTTATCTTATTTCCTCGATAATAAAAGAAAATAATGGTGTGGAACCGACAGGATTCGAACTGGGGAACGCAATGGTCGCAATTTCATTTATAAATCAACTACCTATGGACACATAAACTCTCTTTCCCTCTATTGTTGTAAGCGTTCGGGGTTTCATGGTTGAATCACTGAAACTAAAACTGCTTACAAACATAAATACTTAACAAACGCAGATAGTTCACAAGTACATAAATAAATAAACACACATTTTATTACAAATTGACAAACATGAAAGTCACGTAACATCACAAATACCGAACAACAATATTTTGGTTCTCACTTAGAAGTGGTTAAAGTCCTACTTTGTCTCATAGTGGGACAATGTTCTCACCCGGGGTAAAACCTTACATTTCTTGTTAAGGCCGAAATACCTCTGCGTCCTCCGGGAACATAGCACCCACGGAATGTTATGCTTCACTTGCTTATCTCAATTTTGTTCTCCTTTTTAATCCTTTTTAACGACAATTTAGGCGCTTCTACACTATCGGGACGAAATTTCAGAAATCATGAAACTGAATCTCACATGAAAACAATGGTATCTACGTATTCCTCGTATTTTTAAGATGATTATATCCAAAAATTACGAAAATCGATTTGGTAGAAAATTATTTATTAAAGAAAATACAAAACAGAATTTGATGAAAACGATCACAGGAGAGTTAAAAAGGGAGGTAAGTTTCCGTTCTGATTTAAACAAGACAACGACAATTTTTCATCTGCTAACACGATTTGTTTTGTTTAATAATTCAGTAATATTCAGGTAAGATCGCCTGCATAATTTTGAAGCTATTGTTGTAAGCGTTCGGGGTTTCATGGTTGAATCATTGATAAATAAATAAATAAATAAATAAACATTTTATTACAAACTGACAAACATGAAAGTCATATAACATCACAAATACAGAACAACAATAATTTTGTTCTCACTTAGAAATGGTTAAAGTCCTACTTTGTCTCATAGTGGGACAATGTTCTCACCCGGGGTAAAACCTTTCATTTTCTTGTTAAGGCCGTAACTTTTTGTTCCACGCATTAAAAAATTGATTGAACACATTAATATATTGATTGAATACACTAAAAAATTGATTTCACACTTAAAAAAAATTATTCCACACTTTAGAAAATATCTTACTTTGCCCTCGACGGTAGATACGTAATAAAAATATTCATAAATATAATGGGGTGGAACCGACAGGATTCGAACTGGGGAACGCGATGGTCGCTATTGCATTTTTAAATGACCTTCACCACGGCCAGCTGTTGTTGATTGGTAATTAATTGTCTTTTGTTAAAATGATTAATTGAAACAATTTTTCAATCAATATCACGATCTTATGTGAATGATTACATCTTGAATTATTATAACTTGAATTAAATATTGATTTAATTATAATCACTCAGATGTTAACGTATTCGTATTAACATTCATGGTTAACTTGCTAGGATATCCGGCGTTGTCTGGGGAAAACACATATAACGAAAAGAAAATATATTAAATAAACAAGTATTAGTTTTTATGTATTCATTGGTGATATCGATTTTCTTATCTTTTCTCTCCTCCTTAGTAATATAATGAAACTCATTGTTGCTCGGGAATATTTTCAAACAAATATAAGTTTCATTATATTATTAAGGGATAAAAACTATATTACTTTTTTACGCACACACACACAACATTCATCAATGGCACAAGAGTTATTTACTCTGGTCTTAGATTTCGATTTGTCTGAGGGGTTGCATTTCTATTTCTTGTTTTGCATTCTTCTTTCCACTTCTGTTTGTCTCTCTCTCTTTCTTTCTTTCTTTCTCTTTCTCTCTCTCTTTCTCTTTCTCTCTTTCTCTTTCTCTTTATCTCTTTTTCTCTATCTCTTTCTCTCTCTCTTTCTCTCTCTCTCTTTCTCTCTTTCTCTCTTTATCTCTTCTTCTCTTTCTCTCTCTCTTTCTTTCTCTCTTTCTCTCTATATTTCTCTCTCTCTCTTTCTCTCTCCCCATTTCTCTCTCTCCGTCTTTTACTCTCTGATGTTATCAGATATTGAGTTTCAGAACAGTTTCCGATGGTTAGTTGTTCTGTACAAGTCCTGGGGATGACGAGTTCTCGGTAGACAGCTGTTCTGTACAGGTTCCAGACTTTATAATTTTGTGGCCAGAGAGCAAAAGATTCTTCCCATGTTGACACGAAAAAAAAACATGTGCAAGACTGCTAAAAACGGTTATGGAGCAACTCTGCTTTCTGATTGCTTGGTAGCAGAACGTAAATAATTAATTTTAATGTAATATTGATTTAATTATAATCAATCAGATGTTAACGTATTCTACTTAACATTCATGGTGGACTAGCTAGGATATCCGGCGTTGTCTGGGGGGGGGGAACATCAGTTAAAATGCGCACCATGTTAGAAGTCAGCTATGCGGTGGTGTTCTCAGGGACAAATAGTAAATAGAGAGAGAAAGAGTGTGAATGTGTACGTACGGTCTGTTAGCTTTTTGCCCCACATAGTAGCAAATGACATGAGGTACGCGGTCGGTCCATAGACCGACTAGCTTGAAAGCTGGGTATAAAAGGGTTAGAAACAGCTTGTCTCTTTGTTTTATAGGTGTTTCTGCTGGTCTTTTGCGCATGTGTGGATTTCATTTGAAAGGAAGTGACGTTGTCCTTGTGTGCGTACGTGTGCGTGTGTGAGTACATGTGTGTACATTAGCATGCGTGTATATACACGTGAATGTGAGTGTATTTACGCGAACGTGAATATATGTACGTGTGTGGACGTGGGCGTGTATGTTTGTGTGCACGTATGTATATGACAAGTAATATAGCTTGAAGTGTGAATGTGTGTTTTTGTGTGAGACTAGAAAGGGCTCGCGCACTGGTATTGTCTGGGGAAAACACATATAACGAAAATAAAAGGTATTAAAGAAACAAGTACTAGTTTTTATGTATTCATTGGTGATATCGATTTTCTTATCTTTTCTCTTCTCCTTAATAATATAATGAAACTCGTTGTTGCTCGTGAATATTTTCAAACAAATATAAGTTTCATTATATTATTAAGGGATAAAAACTATATTACTTTTTTACTCACGTTTACCCTTAGCAAGGCATATGTTGCGCGCACACACGCACACACATACACGCACACACATACACACACACACACACACAACATTCATCAATGGCATTTCTCTCTCTCTTTCTCTCTCTTTCTCTCTCTGTTTCTCTTCCTCTCTCTTTCTCTCTCTCTTTCTTTTACTCGAATCTCTGATGCTATCAGATCTTGAGTTGGAAGCCATGTTTAGTTTCAGAACAGTTTCCGATGTTCTGTACAAGTCCTGGAGATGACGAGTTGAACTGACAGGATTCGAACTGAAGACTACCTAGGATATCCGGCGTTGTCTGGGCAAAAAAAAGAAAACCATAACAAAAATAAAAGCTATTTAACACTATTGTAATGCATTTTACTCACGTTCAATCCTTTAACTTTGCCAGCGAGTATTAGTTTTAATGTATTCACTGACGATATCGACTTTCTTTTCTTTCCTCTGCACGAACCTTTTTCTAGTCTCACACAAAAACATGCGTTCACATTTCAAGTTATATTACTTGTCATATACATACGTGCACACAAACATACGTGCGCACGTCCACACACGTACATATATTAACGTTCGCGTACATACACTCACATTCACGTGTATATACACACACGCTAACGTGTACTCACACACGCGCACACATACGCACACAAGGACGGCATCACTTCCTTTCAAAGGAAAACCACACATGCGCAAAAGACACTCCGAAAATGAGTATAAAACAAAGAGCAATAACCGGCTTCTCCCTTTTTCGGCCCAGCTTTCGAGCTGGTTGGTCTACGGACCGACCGCGTGCCTCACACCATTTACTACTATGTTGGACAAAAAGCTAACAGACCGTACGTACACATTCTCACTCTTTCTCTCTCTATCTACTACTGGTCCCTGAGAACACCTTTCGCGTAGCTGACTGCTAACTGACGTCAACTCTCATATCCTCTTCTTTGTCTACACGCTGGACTATCATTCTCATTTCCACTACATCACTCACTTCTCTTTCCACGCGCGAACAAGCGATAGTGAGATGAACACACATTTCCTTTTCTTTCTACAACACCATTCTCTCAACAAACGATGGTTACACCCGCGCGTACATGGACACGGGTTATATCTAAAACATTTATTCTTTCAACAGTAAATAAACGACATGTTTATCTTATCCATCAATTGAGTCTTTGTTACCTTCAATTCCATTCGTTTCATTATTTTCTTGTGGCGAGTTAGGGTATATTATTATATCCTGGTCCACAACACCTCTCTTCCGTAATAATATAATGAAACTCATTCATGAGAATGTGTTTAAACAAATATAAGTTTCATTATATTATTAAGAGATAAAAATATTTGTAATACTTTTAAATCGCGTTCATCCCTAACAAGGCATATCGACTTTATCTTTCCTCTCCTCCTTAATAATATAATGAAACTCATTGTTTCTTATGAATGTGTTAAAACAAATATAAGTTTCATTATATTATTAAGAGATAAAAAGTATTTGTAATACTTTTAAATCGCGTTCATCCCTAACAAGGCATATCGACTTTATCTTTCCTCTCTTCCTTAATAATATAATGAAACCCTAACCCTAACCCTAACCATCTCTACTTCCTGTTACGCATCCTTCTTTCAGCTTCTGTTCTCCCTCCCTCTTTCTGTCTCTCTCTCTTTCTATCTATCTTTTGCTCGACCTCTGATGTTATCAGACGTGCATTTGTAGTGAACTACTACTATGATGCTGCTACGGTATGCTTCCCTTATTTCTCTCTTTCTCCCCACTCTTCTACTTACCTGAGCCCTTATAAATATTTGCTTACTTGCATCGATCGTGCAACTCGTTGGATTGAAGTACAGCCTATGACTGAGATAACTGCACAGTTGGTAGCAGAAGCGTTTATCAACGCATGGATATCTCGATTTGGAGTCCCACTGGTGCTGCATTACACCAGTTGATAGATAAGAAACCAGTACCTATAGGTTTCTTTTCCAAGAAATTTTCTCAAACTGAAGCCAAGTATTCCACGTTTGACAGCTTATTTTTCAGTGATACATTTGCCCCACCTCATAGAAGGTCGTCACGTGACATTATTCGTTAATCATAAGCCATTATACGGAGCCTTTTATAGTCAGACAACAGCGACACTTATCATTGCTTGCCAAATATATTGCCAACGTGGAGTACATTAAAGGAGCTGAGAATATAGTTGCAGACTGTATGTCTCGGCCTGCATTAGCTGTGCAGATAAATGCATGTGACTTGGCTGAAATAACCCAGGCACAAAAAGGTGATGACGAAATAAAGTCATACACTAATTTGAAAGAATACTGTGTGTCAAGTGAAGTCGGCTCAGTCATATGCGACACTTCAACTAAGTACCCCAGACTGTTTATCCCAAAAGAGCTTCATCAAGCTATTTTCAACAGTTTACATAGCTTGGCGCATCCTCGTACGGGAGCATCTATAAAACTGGTGTTATATTTTGGGTTTCATTGAGAGAGTCTTATTATAAGTGATGCTTAGAAAGTGTCTTATTACACGCGCAGTCTTAGAAGAGTCGTTGAGAGAGAGTCTTATTACAAGTAATGCTGTTGAGAGAGTTCTAGAGAGGGATGTTGTGAGAGAGATTGTTCGTTCCGTGTTCGTGGCATATATATTAAAAATATGTTCATTCTTAGGTCAATAGATGTGTTGCTATGTGAAGCTCTTAGAGTGAGGAGATAGTGTTCAGACAGTCTTAGTGTAGATATGAGATGTAGATTCACATTGTGGATATGAGATGTGTATGTCACGACATTTTATAACAGACATATAATAACAATTCACTTTACCTTTTTGCAAGAATCACAAACACAAAGACGAGCTTTATCAAAACACATGATGGCTTTATTTCTTCACGACCGGCTGTGGTTTTCTCATCAAGAATTCAAAGCTTCACATTTTAGTTTCAAAGTGACCGTCTCGCTTCCTAGACGTTCGAATTCCCAGACCCTCTCTGAGTTTCTCCGCTAACTCTCCAACTTACTAACTAACTCTCACTTCCTATATTGATAAACCCATGCATGTCCGGCCACGTGAGCAAAATTCACGTGTTTCAACATGCGCGACTTTGCACGTTTTCGATATTATGATTTCCCAATAACCTATTTTTTCTTTGATGTTTTTACAAAGGAATTCAACCTACATATCTAATTTATTTAACTCATATTCTTCCTAACAATTGAATAGTTTATTTATTATTTATTTCATCAGAATTAACAATTTACTGGACATTCCATTTAAACCTATTGTTCTTTAAAACTTATATCCAAGGTTCGATTTCTGCTTTCTCTCGTTTTATTTTCATTTTAAGTAATCTCTCTATTTTTATACTTACATGAAAAGGGGACAGATACATTTGGCCTAGTTAAGATAAAATAATTAAACAATTCTGTGCAGAATGTTTAGTGTGTCAGCAATCAAAAATTCACAGACATATAAAGTCTGCAGTCCAAGAATTCGAGTTACCATCTGCACGTTTCCAGACGGTACATATCAATATCGTTGGACCCCTGCCCTTAACGCGCAATGAGTCCGACTCTTACCTGAGCCCTTACAAATATTTGCTTACTTGCATCGATCGTGCAACTCGTTGGATTGAAGTACATCCTATGACTGAGATAACTGCACAGTCGGTAGCAGAAGTGTTTATCAATGCATGGATATCTCGATTTGGAGTCCCACTGCATGTTGTAACTGACAGAGGTAGTCAGTTCGAGAGTGAATTGTTCCAGGAATTAGCCAATTTTGGACAACATCATCATTTGCTTTTTCATGATATGTTAATCTTGATACATTATAATAAACATTTCCATTCACTGGTCGTTTGCTTAGCTTAGCTTTACATCATTTTTTCACAATGTTTCTCTACTTGCTTTCAGCATGAGAGCAGATCATATTCTACACGTTTCATGCATATCACACAAACTTATAATATTTGATCAACATTTGACTAACAATTTTTTGCCAATTTCCTTCAACATTCTCATTACCATTAGTACAGTTTACATTTTGTCTTTAAAATGAAGCTGTATATGTTTCCTATTACTTGGAAACCAGATTTGTAAAAATCCCATTTTTTTTTTCACTCTGAGAATTTTCATTATATTTCTTTGACAAACGATTTGTTTTCAATGGACTTGATAAGTGCTAATATAGAGAGAAGAGAAACAGGGTGAGAGAGAGAGAGAAGATAAAGAGGGTGAGAGAGAGGCAGAAGAGAAAGTTGTTCCATCCTCTTTCCCAAATTTGACTACTGTGCGCGTTTGAACTCTCATCCTCGAGTTGCCTATTGGCCTTGATAAGTGCTAATATAGATAGGAATACCTATTCTGATACCTAATAAAAGAAAGGACACTCTTTGGGGCGGATTTTGATGATAACAAGTCACTAATTAGAAATTATAATAAACATTCAAATAATTTAAGAATTTTACCAAAATAAAATTACATGGTAATCACCCAATTTCTGCCTCAAAGTAACGGGATGATTGAAAGAGCACACCGTACTCTTAAAGTGGTAATAATGGCTCGAAAAGAATCATGGATGAAAGCGATACCGGTGATTCTGCTGGGTATATGTAGCACCCCTAATGAATCAGGCGATGGAGTAGTCGTGCAGATGCGGTAAATGTGGTAAAAAAATTATCATCATTGCACTGGAACAGAAAAAAACGCCCTCTCTTGTCCGAGGGCCGGGCCGCATCCGTCACTTTCCTGGTTCACGGGAGCATACTTGTGATGTACTTCTGGCCGTGTTCATCACTCCCAGCTCGCAGGACCATAGATACAACCCAACGTTGTTGCTGAAGTTTGCATTGTCCCCTTTTTAGCAGCTTCTGGACATAATTAATTTTGCAATACAGTCACACCACTTGCTATGATTCTTACTGCTAGCCATTCTTAATTGTCTGGTGGTGGACCCCTAAAGGGTGACCAGACTCCCACTGGTCACTGGAAAATATCTTTCTGTTGTTCAGGGCACTCGAAATGTGCATGTCCCTAAGTCCGTGTGGCCACATTGTCGATTTTGGCCGTCACTCTGGCTTCGTGCTGGATCCAGTCTATCTCTTTCATCATCTGGCGTCAGGGCATACCTGAAATAAACCGCATCTCCATTCAGGTTGACAATCGAGAAAGAAAGAAAAACTCTGGTTCATTTTCGTAAAAATCAACAAAATAATTATTCATAAATCGTTCTACACTTGTTTAAAGTCGAGTTCTTTGATCCGAGCTTCATGATGCAGGTTGTATGACTTAAGTTCCTCTAATTAATTTCCCAGATAAGAACAAGAGCCTTTCAACTTAGCTCTTGTGAGGGTGTCACCCCCCACCACCAGGCGGGGTGAGAGCGATGTGGACGCCTCGATGCCAGCCAGTAAAAAGACTCTAACTCTAAAAATCGTTTTTATAAAACTGGCCTCTTCTCCCCTCTGTCATATTGAAGATTATTTTTCTTTTTCTCTAAACCTCTTTTTTTCTCTATCCCATTATCTTATTATTTTTCTTCTCTCGTGAACTCCTTTCTCTATCCCCTTATTTTATTCTTTTCATTTTCTATTTTCTTGTGACCCTCTTCTTCCTCTTTCATGACCATTGACCATATCTCTCCCTAGGTTCAATTTATTTATTCATCTGTCCAACTAACTTATCACTGGCTTGGTGGTCTGATAATTAAATACAACAGGTGGACCCAAATAACAACACCTCCCAGACACCAAAGCAGACCTTTTGAACCCAAGTCATTGTACCTGTCTCACTCAATTAGTTATTTAAAATTCATTTTTACCAAACCCAACTAGAAAAACAATCTCTTGTTCCACGAATCCTATTATCAGATTTTATATATTTTTTTGATTGAAAAGGATACTATTTCTTCTCTGGTGGACTGAAATCTCATAAACATCTGTTTTTCCTTGACCAAGTGTCAGCATGCCCTCGCCTTAACCATACTTCATCCTCTCCCATCTTCATCTAGCTGAACAGGATACCTGGCGCTGCTTGGGATCCTGTTACAGAGGGAGAAAGTGCAACCACAAGATCAGATGCATCTTTAATTCTCAACTCGGTATTGTCGTTTCCGTTTCTGTTATTTCTGAGCTTTTGGAAAACTACTCTCCCAGAAATCAATGATGCCCAGAAGTATCTTCAAGAAAAGGGGCTGGATCTGCAACAAAGTTCTGTCAGGCTGACAGCGTTGAGAGATTGCCGTCTTCAGAATAGAGAAAAGATGGTGGATACTGCAATAGACGAGTAAAAAAAAACTCTGCTCTGAAATGGGGATAATGTGATGTAATCCCCCATTGAGGATCTTTAGAAATATGCTGAGATAGCTTATCATTCCTGGGTGATGCCAGATAATCCAAGGATTTAAGATAGAGAAGATAAATATATATATATTTTATTTCATGTCAAAATAGATATTGTTTGAAACCGGAGAAATATGTTTTGCAGTTAAGTTGATGACAGAAAATTTCACGTATAACATTGTCTGGCCTTTGTGAACCCCAGGTCAGATGTCAGAACTGAAATCTGGCCTTGGCATTCAGGAGAATCAGAATTCAAATTTCAGGTATGGGAATTGGACCTATGCCAAACCTAAAGCTTTTGATTTCGTGGCGAAATCTTATTGGCTGGGAGAATTTCCACCCCATTCACATACCTTACTATATGTATGACTGTCGTGCTAAGATGAGATGGGAGAGATTGCTTGTTGATTCGAGAAGAACAGACCGCATAGAGACGTGATCCCTCCACCTTCCTCATCCAACCGTCTGTCGCTGTCTGTGAAGAGATAGAGATTGGAAATTCTGAAAGTGCTTACTAAGAACTGAATGAGATTTGTAAAAACAATTGTACATTAAATTCAGCTTCAGCAATTGTTTGTTTTTCTTCCTACCTGCTGCTTCGATATTCGCTTTCAGCATAGCAGATTTCATGTAACAACCTCAGAGAAAACTAGACGACACAAGCCAAGAATTCCAGATAAAAAGGGGTCCTAATCACCTTCTCCACAAGGAGGGCTTACAGTTTGGTGCTGTGACCAGGATGACCTTGGGACCACGGAGAGAAAAAAGTGCTGGGATTACATTACAATCTTACAGTTGGTGATATCGACCCGAAAGAAGAGTGAGACTTAATATTTCTATTTTTTTGTTACCACAGAAGAAAAGAAAAATACGGAGTTGGGATTGCATTATAATCTTACGTTATCGGTGGCAGGAGAAAAGACATACTAAGAAAGAGACAAACAGACGGGGAAAATAAAAGGGAAGAAACTGAATAATATTATAAACAACGCCAGAAAAATAGTTCGCAGGCGTTAAAAGGACATTTATTTAAAAAAAAAAACAAACTTTAAACAGAGGAAACGCCCGGTTGAAAAAGAAAAAAAACGATTGAACATTTTGAAAAAAAAAAAGAACGAAAACGTAGAGAGAGAAAGAAAGAGACAGATTCAACAAGTGCGCGCTGCAAAGCGACGAGAAAGACATAATAGTAGTGATATCAGTGAGCTAATGAAAGGAAGGAGGATTGTTGCAGGTACAAGCGAAGGTTGTTTTAAAAACGGACCAATCACTGTGGCGTGGACATTTTCCTGCGGAGATTGGGTTATATATATATATATATTTTTTTTTTCGTTGTTGAATTAAAACGCTTGAGAGAGAAGGAAAAGAAAGTTTTATTGTTGTTTTTTAATACTAAAACAATTGATTGTAATCCAATTGACGCTTAAATGAAGCTTATATTTTTTCTTTATTGAATTAAAGGTTTGAAAGAAAAAAAAAGAGAGAAAGTGGAAAAAGTTTTTATTGTTTTTACCTGGTGTTTATAATTTTTCTTTATTGCAATTACTGTCGGTCGAGTTTACGTGTCTATTTGATTGTGCAACCTCGCGTTCACATTTCCTGATCAATTCTTACCAAACTCGGTTACAATATCGGTCATTGTCTTACTGGAAGTTATTTAATTAGGGGAATATCAAGGTAAAATGTCAAGATCTTGGAAAAGGTGAAAGCCATACTTCCATTCATTGTAGATACTTGTTACTTGGGGCATAATGTCATTCAATGAAGTTGAACATCCCATACATCCTATTCGGAGCTTCAGCATTTACCGATCCGCGATTTTTAATATTCAGCTAATCCAGAATAAGGATGAGATAAATAAATCCTTGCGAGAATGTCTGGTTAAGACATAAGAAGGAATTCTTAATTGCGATCCTAGTATAAAAGAGGATCGCATGGATGCAGGCATTATAACAACAAGCAGGGGTCATATCTGGAACGGTGGTGATGGTGGCAGAGGTCAGCGTGTAATTTACTTTTTATGATGAAGGAGAGAAGGCCTTAGCAGCCCCTCTCTTGATTCTGGCTATGTCACCAGGGGTCAACAACAAAAGGTTTGAATGACCTTGAGTGACATGCGGTCAAGATTAAATGAGAACTGTGGGAGAATGTCTGCCTCCTGGGGAACGAGAAATCGGAAATGGGATGTGTGGAAGGAAAAATGAGTGCCCTACCTCGAGAATAGCTTAGTATGATGGTATAGAGTTTTGTTCACTTATTTTAAAGTGACTATTCGTTGAGTTCTGTTGAGAGCGGGTTGGCTGTGATGATCATGATCTATGACTGTAGTGGCATTACAATTTTAGATTGTGAAGGAAGAATTCCGATGATTGAATTTAGTTGGAAAAAACCCCAAGAATTTTAAGCAGTTCGTGAACTTTGACGAAACATTTTAGCTGGATATCGGCTGTGTTTTTATGTAGCGCTGTTGTGAGAATTAAACTGTTCAGAGTTGTGTTTTTATGTATTCAAACGAGAATAATTGGAGATATAAATTTTTGAGAGTTGAATTAATTTTGAAAAAAAATTGTTTTTGTTACCTCAGTCTGGAGGGATTTCGCTTATTAAACTGAACGAGTTCTGTTGAGAATAATTATAAGCATTAATTTCGACGATTGAATTGACTTTTGGAGGAATTTGAATAGTTACGTCGGGGAGGTACAAGTGTTTGCAGTTCGTCAGAGCATTCACCATTAAAGTATTTGCAGAACAAGTAGAGGGATGCAACATCTCGTCGATGGGACAGAGGCTGAAGCCTAGATGACAGTTCCGGACCTATCAGGTTGGCGACTCTCTTTTGAACCCTGTCCAGGAGCGAGAGACAAGCAGCAGATGCACCAGCCCAGATGTGACAACAGTACTCCATACATGGGCGAATGGTGGCCTTATAGAGGTATAGGATACTGTCAGGCGTAAGTAGTTTTCTAGCATGGTAGAGGGAGCATACCTTTCTAGCAGCAGCTTTGGCAATGCTCTCACTGTATCTATTCCAGTTCATATTCCCTGTAAACGTTAGGCTGAGGAGTTTAAAAGAAGTACTTTCAGGCAATGTGTTCTTGGCCATTGCTATTGGTGGTAGAGAAGGTTTCTTGTAGCTATTGAAGGAAACAAGTTTAGTCTTAGCAGCATTGAATGTGACCATCCATTTTTGTCCCCATTCCACTACAGATTGGAGGTCATCCTCTAGTGTTTCTGCCATTTCCTTGGATATGTGTTCATTTGTTTTCCCCTCATATCTGTTATAGAGAGTGGTGTCATCGGCAAATATACCCATCTCCGAAACAATTTTATCAGGGAGGTAATTTATGAATATCAGGAATAATAGAGGTCCAAGGATAGACCCCTGAGGTACTCTCGCATTTATGTCATATTGTTTAGATGTATGACCGTCGAGGACAACTTGGATTTTTCTCTTACTTAAGAAGGATTTAATTACATTATGAATTCTTCCAGTGATTCCATATGATCTAATTTTCCTTAAGAGTGCAACTTAAGGAAATAGGTCCAGCAGACGAGCCTCGTTCTGATTCGGAAAATTTAGGTCAACAATCTGTGAAGCTACCGAAAAGTATATTTTTAAAATTAATTTCTTAATTTTTACTTTAAAACAAAGCGTAAACATTTATACATGTTCGCCTTGACCACTGTTCACTCTTATCCCTTATCCTCAAGTGGCCTCCCAGCCTTGATGAGTGGTGACTCGAACATAAACACAATCGATTTACATTTGAAACGCTTTTTTTTTTACATAGGCATCACCATTTATCAAGGTCCAGAGGCCACTTGAGGATAAGAGTTAAAGAGTTAGTAATGGAAATTCTGTAAATTTGTTTACTTAAGTGGAACGGCTCAACAAGAACTTGTTTACATTGGACTTGAAGACAACCATATTGTAGTCAGCCGGAAAGCAGGAAAATGGAAGAGAGTTCCACAGGCGTGCAGTTCTAAGAAATAAGCTTTGTTCATGGAATCTACGTTTAGGTTTATGCATAGATAAAGAGTTGGGGAAATTATTGATAGTGGTTTCAGCTAGACAAGTGTTTTTCGTGAAAGTTTGACGAGGAAAGACCATAGATTGGAGATCAGATGAGCACTTGCCATGAAAATAATGATACAGCAGAGACGGGCTCACAAAGTCTCTTCTGTGGGAAAGAGGTTGCAGGGTAGATAAAAGGACATCTCCCACTAGGCTACGAAGTCTATTTTGAATTCTATCAAGACAGGATAAGTCTTTTCTAGCAGCTCCTGCCTAGATGTGACAGATTGGACCTACGTGGCTATTATATAGATATAGAATTGCATCAGCAGTGAGATATCTACTGGATCAATGGAAGGATCCCACCGTTTTTCCAGCGGCCTTGGCAACGGATTTGATGTACGTGTTTCATTTCAGATCAGGAGTAAAGAAGTTTATCAAAACATGAGCCCCCCCCTCAAAATGAGAGTTATTCATTTCAATTGATGCCGAATGGGGATCAGAGAGTTGATGATGTAAAGATAAAAGCTTGGTTTCAGATGCATTAAAAGTAACCAGCCACCTATTACCCCATTGTACCATGTGCTCAAGATCAGAGGAGAGAGGATCAGAGAGAACTTGGTCGTTTACAGTCTTAGATGTACTACCATAGATGGTAGTGTCGTCAGCATAAATGTCAACGAATGGTGTAAGGATGTGATTTGAAAAATCATTGATGTAGATCAGGAAGAGAGTTGGGCCCAGGATGAAACCCTGAGGAAATCCAGCATTATTACTGTGGGCTTCTGATTTCTGCCCATCAACCACTACTCTTCTGAACTTTTGATTGTATTCAATTCGACTGAGAATTAATTTTATCCATTTGTTTGTTTCTTACTGAGAGTTTGCTTGTTGTAACTATAGCTCTGCATAAATAGGTTATAAATATAATAAGAAGGTTCTCTCTACCGTGCTAGAAAGCTATTAATGCCCGAAAGTATCCTGTACTTCTATAAGGCCACCATTCGCCCATGTATGGAGTTTTGTTATCATATTTTGGGCTGGGGCATCTGCTACTAGTCTCTCGCTCCTAGACAAGGTTCAAAAGAGAGTCGCCAACCTAATAGGTCCTGAACTGTCATCTAAGCTTCAGCCTCTGTCTCATTGACGAAATGTAGCATCCCTCTGCCTTTTCTACAAATATCCCGTATCTCTATAATTCAGGCGAAAAGTCATCTCCCTCTCAGTACAGACCAATAAGTCTCCTGTGTGTCATGAGTAAGTTGTTGGAATCCATATTAAATAAAGAAGTAGTCAATCACCTCAGCAGAAACAGCCTTCTTAGTGACATGCAATATGGTTTCTGCTCCGCAAGATCTACCTTGCTAAGTTGCTAACAGTTATATCTCATAGGATTAGTGAATCTCTTGACAAAGGCTTCCTTTCCAGGGCAATTGCTCTTGACATATGTAAGCTCTTCGATTAGGTATGGCATCAAGGCCTCCTTCACAAGATTTCCAGCTACAGTATAACTGGAAATGTTTTCTCAATCATTAAATCATTTCTTTCCGATAGGTAATGTTGATAGAGTCATGGTTGATGGGCAGAAATCAGAGGCCCACAGTATTAATGCTGGAGTCCCTCAGGGGTCAATCCTGGGCCCAACTCTCTTCCTGATCTACATCAATGATCTCCCAAAACACATACTTAAATCATTCGTTGACATCTGTGCTGATGACACGACCATCTATGGCAACACATCAAAGGCCGTAAATGACAAAGTTCCCTCTAATTCTCTCTCCTCTGATCTTGAGCATGTGGTACAGTGGGGGAAGAGGTGGCTGGTTACTTTTAATGCATCTAAAATCAAGCTTCTATCTTTACATCATCAACGCTCTGAACCCCATCTGGCATCAATTGAAATGGATCGCTTTCGTCTAGGGGAGGCTCCATGTTTCGACAAGCTTCTGGATTTGACTTTTACTCCTGATCTGAAATGGAACACGTACATGAGGTCTGTTGCCAAGGACGCTGGGAAAATGGTGGGATCCTTCTACCGCTCTAGAAGATATCTCACTACTGATGCAATTTTTTATCTGTATAAAAGCCAAGTACATCCAAGGATGGAGTACTGCTGCCACATCTGGGCAGGAGCTGCTAAAAACAGCCTATCCTGCCTTGACAGAGTACAAAATAGACTTTGTGGCTTAGTGGGGGATGCTTTTTCTCTTCCCTGCAATCTCTCTTCCACAGAAGAGACGTTGTGTTTTATCATTATTTCTATGGCAAGTGCTTGTCTGAGCACCAATGTCTGGTTCCCCTCGCCAATTTTTTTTTACGAAAAACACCTGTCTGGCTGAAACTACTGTCATTAATTTTCCTCACTCTTTATCTGTGCCTAAATCCAAACATAGATTCCATGAGCAGAGCTTCTTTCTTAGAAGTGCACGACTGTGGAACTTTCTTCCGTTTGCCTGTTTCCCACCTAACTACAACTTGGATGTGTTCAAGTCCAACATAAACAAATTCCTGACAAACCGCCCCCTTAAGTAAGACACCCTATCAAATCTCCAATACTAATGATTACTACAATACTATCTCATTGATTACTGTACACGCAATAACCCTTCCAGGCCTTGATAAGTGGTGACCTCCATGTAAAAAAAATAAAAAATAAAAACATAAGGCCACCATTCGCCCATCTATTGAGTTTTGTTGTCATATTTGACAAGGTTCAAAAGAGAGTCGCCAACCTAATAGGTTCTGAACTGTCATCTAAGCTTCAGCCTCTGTCCCATCGATGAAATGTTGCATCTCTCTGCCTGTTCTACAAGTACTTTAACGGTGAATGCTCCGACGATCTGCAAGCACTTGTACCCCCTCAACGTAAATACCCCCGACAAACCCGAAAAGCAGCAAAATCCCACCCCTTCACAGTTGAGATCCCTAGATGTGAGAGAGCCGTCTATTCCAGTAGTTTCTTTCCCAGAACCGCTAGACTTTGGAATTCCATTCTGGCTCCCTGCTTCTCCAACTGTACTGACATGCAGAAGTTCAAGTGTAATGTGAACCGACATCTTACTGCCCAACAACTTACATAGTACCCCAGTAGCTTATGTCCCTGGTAGTAGCCCCCTACACCAAAGTGGCAATGTGCCTTGTTTGGGGTGAAAATGTAATAAAAATTTTTTTTGTTAAATATGAAATTTCAACCAACAAAGTATTTTTCAGGCTGTTCCAACAAAGAATATTCCTGTGTCAATAAAGTTAATATAAATTCACGATGCAAAGTGAAATCCACAGCAACAGTATAAAGCGTCTGAATCTATGAAAAATGCAATCTATCAAAATTATCATTATTTCCAATGAAGGTCACTTCGACGTATAAATTTGTTACCAATACAAAGACAAAGAAAACCAACAAAATAATTAGAAAAGAAAAGACTTGAAAGAAGAAAAAGAAGCTTAGAGCAAAAAAATGTTCACGAGCTGTCTGCCACAAAGAAAGTCCTTTGTGTGGTAACAATTACGAAAGATAGAAAGAAAGATGGGTTGAGAAAGTCTTTTTTTACTTACTCTTGTGATATGAGATTTCAACCAACGAAGCTTTTTTGTCCAAGATTATATAAAAGTTATATTACGCTGAAGCTTACACGTTCATTCATGCAAGGAAAAATATTTGTCACATCCTATATATAAAAATTACGCTAAAAATGTAATTTTAAAAGAGAGGAAATATTTTTTTAAAATTATAAATGTTGTTTTATTACATATTAATACAGTGATTTTGAAACTTAGAGCCAAAAAAATGTTCAGAAGCTCTCAGCTACAAAGAAAGTCCTTTGTGTTGTAACAATTATGAAAGAAAGAAAGAAAGATGAGTTGAGAAGGTCTTTTTTTACTTACTGCTGTGATATGAGATTTTAACCAATGAAATAATTTTCAGGAATGTGCAAATGCACGGCTGTTCCAACAAAAACAAAGAAAATGTCTGCGTCAATGAATATCAATAAAGTAAATATAAACCCACCATGCAAAAGTGAAATCCACAGCAACAGTATAAAGCATCTGAATCAATGAAAAATGCAATCTATCAAAATTATTATCATTATTTCCAATGAAGGTCACTTCGACGTATAAATTTGTTACCAATACAAAGACAAAGAAAACCAACAACAAAAAAAAAAAAAATTAGAAAAGACTTGAAAGAAGAAACTTAGAGCAAAAAAAAGTTCACGAGTTGTCAGTTACAAAGAAAGTCCTTTGTGTGGTAACAATTACAAAAGATAGAAAGAAAGACGGGATGAGAGGGACTTTTTACTTACTATTATATGAAATGTAAACCAACAAAGAGGTTTTTTTTCCAAGATTATATAAAAGTTGTGTTACGCTAAAGCTTACACGTTCATTCCTGCAAAGAAAAATATTTGTTGAATCCTACATATAAAAATTACGCTAAAAATGTAATTTTAAAAGAAAGGAAATATTTTTTGCAATTATAAATGGTGTTTTATTTCATATTAATACAATGAGTTTGAAACTTACCCCCCCCTCAAAAAAAGTTTATGAGCTGTCAGCTACAAAGAAAGTCCTATGTGTGGTAACAATTACAAAAGCTAGAAAGAAAGACGGGTTGAGAAAGACTTTTTTACTTACTATTGTGATATGACATTTAAATCTACAAAGGTTTTTTTTTAGGAATGTACAGATGCACAGCTGTTCCAACAAAACAAAGCAAATACCTGCGTCAATACGTATCAATAAATTCACCACGCAAAAGTGAAATCAACAATTAGCTAAGTTGACAGCAACAGGTCAAAGCGTCTGAATCGATAAAAAAAACGCAAACATCAGCAAGTAAGGTTTTAACCTTCACGATAGCAAGGCACATTTTCAATAATAAAAAAAAAAACTGCGTCAAGAGATAAAATATAAATACACCTTAAAAGAGTGAAGTTGACAGTCAGTTAAGTCTGAATCGATTAAAAAACGCAAACATCAGCAAGCAAGGTTTTAACATTTTTCTTAAGCGATGTGTGAATATAGATGCATGCAAAGGCTGATTATGATATTGGTAGTTCGAATTAAGTTGTCTTATGTGATGTGTAAATATAGATGCATCCAAAGGCTGATTATTATATCAGTAGTTCGAATTAAGTTGTCTTATGTGATGTGTAAATATAGATGCATGCCAAGGCTTATTATGATACTGGTAATTCGAATTAAGTTGTCTTACGTGATGTGAACATATAGTTGCATGCAAAGGCTTATTATGATATTGGTAGTTCGAATTAAGTTGTCTTATGTGATGTGTAAATATAGATACATCCAAAGGCTGATTATTGTATCAGTAGTTCGAATTAAGTTGTCTTATGTGATGTGTACATATAGATGGGTGCAAAGGCTTATTATGATATTGGTAGTTCGAATTAAGTTGTCTTATGTGATGTGTACATATAGCTGCATGCAAAGGCTGATTATGATACCGGTAGTTCGAATTAAGTTGTCTTATGCGATGTGTAAATATAGATGCATGCAAAGGCTGATTATGATATTGGTAGTTCGAATTAAGTTGTCTTATGCGATGTGTAAATATAGATGCACCCAAAGACGGATTATTATATCAGTAGTTTGAATTAAATTGTCTTATGCGATGTGTAAATATAGATGCATGCAAAGGCTGATTATTATATCAGTAGTTCGAATTAAGTTGTCTTATGCGATGTGTAAATATAGATGCATGCAAAGGCTGATTATGATATTGGTAGTCTGAATTAAGTTGTCTTATGTGATGTGTAAATATAGATGTATGCAAAGGCTTATTATGATATTGGTAGTTCGAATTAAGTTGTCTTATGTGATGTGTAAATATAGATGTATGCAAAGGCTTATTATGATATTGGTAGTTCGAATTAAGTTGTCTTATGTGATGTGTACATATAGATGGGTGCAAAGGCTGATTATTATATTGGTAGTTCGAATTAAGTTGTCTTATGTGAGGTGTACATATACATGCATGCAAAGGCTGATTATGATATCAGTAGTTCGAATTAAGTCGTCTTAATAGATGTGTACATATAGCTGCATCCAAAAGCTTATTATAATATCGGTAGTTCGAATTAAGTTGTCTAATGTGATGTAAGCATATAGTTGGATGCAAAGACTTATTATAATATCTGTAGTTCGAATTGGGTTGTCTTATTTGATGTGTAAATATAGATTCATGCAAAGGTTGATTATGAGATTGGTAGTTCGAATTAAGTTGTCTTATGTGATGTGTAAATATAGATGTATGCAAAGGCTGATTATGATATTGGTAGTTCGAATTAAGTTATCTTATATGATGTGTACATATAGATGCATGCAAAGGCCGATTATGATGGCGATAGTTCGAATTAAGTTGTCTTATGTGATGTGTGCATATAGTTGCATGCAAAGGCTGATTATGATGGCGATAGTTCGAATTAAGTTATCTTATGTGATGCGTACGTATAGGTGGATGCAAAGGCTAGTTATGATATCGGTAGTTCGAATTAAGTTGTCTTATGTGATGCATTTATATAGATGCATGCTAGGGCTGATTATGATATCAGTAGTTCGAATTAAGTTGTCTTATGTGATGTGTACATATAGATCCATGCAAAGGCTGACTATTATATTAGTAGTTCGAATTAAGTTGTCTTATGTTATGTGTACATATAGACACATGCAAAGTCTTATTATGATACCGGTAGTTCGAATTAACTTGTCTTATCTGATGTGTACATATAGAAGCATGCAAAATATGATTATGATATCTGTAGTTCGAATTAAGTTGTCTTTATAGATTTGTACATATAGATGCAAGCAAAAGCTGATTATGATAATGGGTGTTCAAATTCAGTTGTTTTATGCGGTGTGTACATATAGATGGATTCAAAGGCTGATTATGATATCGGTAGTTCGAATTAAGTTGTCTTATGTGATGTGTACATATAGATGGGTGCAAAGGCTGTTTATGATATTGGTAGTTCGAATTAAGTTGTCTTATGCGATGTGTAAATATAGATGCATGCAAAGGCTTATTATGATATTGGTAGTTCGAATTAAGTTGTCTTATGCGATGTGTAAATATAGATGCATGCAAAAGATGATTATGACATTGGTAGTTTGAATTAAGTTGTCTTATGCGGTGTGTACATATAGATGCATCCAAAGGCTGATTATGATATTGGTAGTTTGAATTAAGTTGTCTTATGCGATGTGTAAATGCAGATGCATGCAAAGGCTGATTATGATATTGGTAGTTTGAATTAAGTTGTCTTATGTGATGTGAACATATAGTTGCATGCAAAGGGTTATTATGATATTGGTAGTTCGTATTCAGTTGTCTTATTTGATGTTTACATATAGATGGGTGCAAAGGCTGATTATTATATTCGTAGTTTGAATTAAGTTGTCTTATGTGATGTGTGCATATACATGCATGCTAAGGCTGATTATGATATCGGTAGTTCGAATTAAGTTGTCTAATAGATGTGTACATATAGCTGCATGCAAAAGCTGATTATAATATCGGTAGTTCGAATTAAGTTGTCTTATGTGATGTAAGCATATAGTTGCATGCAAAGACTTATTATAATATCGGTAGTTCGAATTAAGTTGTCTTATGCGGTCTGTGCATATAGATGAATCCAAAGGCTTATTATTATATCGCTAGTTCGAATAAGGTTGTTTTATGCGATGTGTACATATACATGCATGCCAAGGCTGATTATGATATCGGTAGTTCGAATTAAGTTGTTTTATGTGATGTGATGTGTACATATAGATGCATGCAAAAGCTGATTATGATGCCGGTAGTTTGAATTAAGTTGTCTTATATGTACACATGTACATATAGATGCATGCCAAGGCTGATTATGATGGTGATAGTTCGAATTAAGTTGTCTTATGGGATGCGTACATATACACGGATGCCAGGGCTGATTATAATATTTGTAGTTCGAATTAAGTGTTCTTATGCCATGTGTACATATACATGCATGCTAAGGCTGATTATGATATCGGTAGTTCGAATTAAGTTATCTTTTATGATGTGTATATATAGCTGCATGCCAAGGCTGATTATGATGTTGATAGTTCGAATTAAGTTGTCTTAATAGATGTGTACATATAGATGCAAGCAAAAGGTGATTATAATATCGGTAGTTCGAATTAAGTTGTCGTATATGATGTGTACATATAGATGAATGCAAAAGATGATTATGATATTGATAGTTTGAATTAAGTTGTCTTATTTGATGTGTACATATAGATGCATTCAAAGGCTGATTATGATATCGGTAGTTCGAATTAAGTTGTCTTATGTGATGTGTGCATATAGTTGAATGCAAAAGCTAATTATTATATCAGTAGTTCGAATTAAGTTATCTTATGTGATGCGTACATATAGATGGATGCAAAGGCTAGATATGATATCGGTAGTTCGAATTAAGTTGTCTTATGTGATGTATTCATATAGATGCATGCAAAGGCTGATTATGATATCAGTAATTCGAATTAACTTGTCTTATCTGATGTGTACATATAGAAGCATGCAAAATATTATTATGATATCTGTAGTTCGAATTAAGTTGTCTTTATAGATTTGTACAAAAAGCTGATTATGATAATGGGTGTTCAAATTCAGTTGTTTTATGCGGTGTGTACATATAGATGGATTCAAAGGCTGATTATGATATCGGTAGTTCGACTTAAGTTGTCTTATGTGATGTGAACATATACATGCATACTAAGGCTGATTATGATATTGGTAGTTCGAATTATGTTGTCTCATGTCATGTGTAGATATACATGCATGCAAAGGCTGATTATGATATTGGTAGTTCGAATTAAGTTGTCTTATGCGGTGTGTACATATAGATGCATGCAAAGGCTTATTATAACGTTAGTTTGAATTAAGTTGTCTTATATGATGTGTACATATAGATGCATCCAAAGGCTGGTTATTATATCGGTACTTCAAATTAAGTTGTCTTATGTGAGTTGTAAATATAGATGCAGTGAAAGGCTTATTATAACGGTAGTTCGAATTAAGTTGTCTTATATGATGTGTACATATAAATGCATTCAAAGGCTGATTATGATATCGGTAGTTCGAATTAAGTTGTCTTATGTGATGTGTACATATAGTTGCATGGAAAGGCTGATTATGATAATAGTAGTTCGAATTCAGTTGTTTTATGCGGTGTGTACATGCAGATACATTCAAAGGCTGATTATTATATCGATAGTTCGAATTAAGTTGTCTTATGTGATGGGTACATATAGATGCTGCAAAATGAATGCCACGAAATTGTTTCAATCCTAACCCTTACTCTAACCCTAACCATCAACTAGTAACGGGCCTTGACCGGGTGTAGTGATGAGGATTTATCACAGCAACAAAAAGGGAAAATCAAACGATATAAAATGGCATAAATCACCATGTTAAATCTTTAAAAAGAAAAAAATCGGAAAAACAAGAGCCAAAATCCGCAAAACAAAAAAAAATAATCAATTACTGGTGATGAACTCTATGGAAAAATCAAAAAGGCAAAAAGCAAGAATAAGCAAACGAAAAAAATGGCATAAATATCCCCGTTTGAATATTAAATCTTAAGAAAAAAAATATCCGTTACGTCGGCACGAACGTGAAACCTTAAGCTTACGACGATGACTCAATAACTGCTACTCCACGATGAAATCAGTGAAGCAACGTGTTTTTTTTTCTATTTAAACCAAAAAAGAACGCTATTAGCACATACGTGGTTGTCTAAATTGTTATGAAGCGAAGATTTTTGCTACCTTCCATATTTCAAACATTTTTTTGCTATGAGAAAATAATCCACTGTTTTTTTCTAATTCTCACATATTTTTCAACCAAGATATCGCTCTTTCAGACTGTACCGGTTTTGACCCGGTCCAATGCCTCTGAGAAAAAAGTTTTGACATACATACATGATTGCTATGTCTTGACAGAAGTTTGCCATCTCTTCAGTTAAGCGTTGTGTGCGTGTGCACACTTTTAAACCCAGCTTTAGTCCTACATGAAAGATGCCCTTTTCTCTTCCCTGTCACTCCCTCCTCTCTTTCTCTCTCCCTCCTCTCTTTCTCTGTCTCTCCCTCCCCCCCCCCTCTCTCTCTCTCTCTCTCTCTCTCTCTATATATATATATATATATACAATGGAATACACAATTGAAATACCATTTATTTATTCATTTTTTATACTTACAATCCTTCATGGTCTCCACTAAAAGAAACTGAATGTGATGGAATATTCAGGGAGTTTATTGCTACCCAGATTTCCTTGGTAGATAACGATCGGTATTAAGCAGAAATTAATTGGCAATGCTGATTGCAACAACGCACGCTGAACTACAACTGCGATCGAAATTAATAGCGAATTCTGGCAAAATTTCTCTCACCAAACTTCAGAGAATACAACTGGTTAATATCTCTGAGCAATGTCTGATCTGCTGTGCGGAAACTCCGGGCAAAATTCTATTATTATTATTATTATTATTATTATTATTATTATTATTATTATTATTATTATTATTATTATCGTTGCGAGCCTGTCTCTGCTTTATCGTTATTTTCATTGCAAGTGCTCGTCTGAGCTCCAATATATCATCTCCCCTTGTCAAACTTTCATGAAAAACACTCCTCTAGCTGAAATCTATATGTACACATCAGATAAGACGTAGATTCCATGAACAAAGCTTCTTTCTTAGAACTGCACGCCTGTGGAATTGTCTTCCGTTTTCCTGCTTTCCGGCTGACTACAATATGGTTGTGTTCAAGTCTAACGTAAATAAGTTCTTGATGAGCCGTTCCATATAAGTTATCAAATTTACCAAATTTTCATTACTAATGATTACTATATTGTCCAATTTCTACTGTACACTCTTTAACCCTTATCCTTGAGTGGCCTCTGGGCCTTGATAATGTGGTGATGCCTATGTAAAAAAAAAAAAAAAAAATCACTATCAATAATTTCCCCCACTCTTTATCTGTGACTAAACCAAAACGTAGATTCCATGAACAGAGCTTCTTTCTTAGAGCTGAATGCCTGTGAAACTCTTTTCCGTTTGCCCGCTTTCCAGCTGATTACAATTTGGTTATCTTCAAGTCCAACATAAACAAATTCTTGATGAATCGCCCCCTTAAGTAATCCAATTTACTAAATTTCCACTACAAACGATTACTACCAAATTATCTCTCATAATAACCTTTATCCTTGAGTGGCCTTCGGGTCTTGATAAGTGGTGACCCCTATGTAAGAAAAAGAAGTGCCTCAAAACTTCACTGATCTTCGCACTCAATGACAACACCCCCTGCTATAAAATTAATTCCTTCTCACATTTTCTTATTTAGATTTGCAGATTAGACCACAAATAATGCAACTTAATTTTGCCGGATGTGCTGTAAATATCTCCTCATAAGACTGTTGTTCTTTTCTTTGATTGTGCCATTTCAGATGATTTTGACAAAAAATATCTGCCACATACATTTCAAATCTTAATGGAAAAGGCTGAAATATAAGAAAACTCTTTGAATTAATGTTTTCTACATATAGTTTGAATTTAATTAAAATCATGTATATATATATATATATATATATATATATATATATATATATATATATATAATTTCATTGAAATCATGCATATATATATACATATATATATATATACATACATATATATATATGTGTGTGTGTGTGGGTATGTGTGTTTTATTTTTTATTACCGTTTTATATGTTTAGTTACACATGTTTCGGTTACCGAATCGTATTAACGATCCAGTAACTTTGTCAGACTTTACAGAAAAATACGATTCGGTAACCGAAACATGTGTAACTAAACATATAAAATAAGATAAAATGGTAATAAAAAATAAAACACATCTTTGCTCTGCAATAGTATTGAGCACTTTCTTCAGGTTTTTACTAATTACCATTTTCCCTGTTGCAATTTCTCTGACATTATATGCAAAATGTTTTTGACCTCTAATGGGGGTTAGGGTTACATATACCCATACATGATTGCTACTTCTTGGTGTTTTATACAAAATAAATCAATGTTATAATGTTTTTTTTTTATGACAAGTAGTACTTATTTCATTACATTTTTATGACGTGACCCAGTATCGTTTAAACCCTAGAAAAAAAATGAAGACCTACATTTTTACCTAATCTGTTTAAACTGTAAAAAGATGAATTTTGATAAAAAAAAAAAAAGTTTTTGCGGGACATACAAACACACATACATACCTATAAACACACATACATACATACATACATACATACATTTTCGCTTTTATATATATAGACTAGCAGGGGTACTCGGTGTTGCCCGGGAGTTTGGAGGTGTGTGTGCTCTTAAATAAAAAAGAAACCGGGGGCGGGGGGTAAAAGTTGGCAGCTAATGTAAAGACCATTTGCCAATAAAATTTGGCATCCAGATATTAGATGAGTGGCTAAACCTGCACTGTTCATTTTTTACTGGAGTAAGAAAACGCAATTTGACAAAAAATAAGTGTTTTCTTTCCTTCTTTTTAATTTACTGCCATTAGTTTCAGAAGCTCAAAGACATACAAACACACATACATACACACATTTTCGCTTTTATATACATAGATTAGTGGAATATTAGATGGGTTGTAATCTCAATCGCTGTGGGGCAAAACCCTAACCTGAAGTCAGAAAACACAACCCACATATCTGACAAAAAATAAGTGTTTCCTCTCCTTTTTAATTTACTTAGTTTCCGAAGATCATTAAGCTTCGGATTTATATCCGACGGCTATTTCATGAAAGGGCGTGGTTCCCTTGATGGTTTCTCCTCAGTGTGTTCGCATGTCGTATTTTTAATCCCGCATTTTAAAAATATATAAAAAATAGTTTTATATATATGATAAAAAATAGACCTACTTTTTTGCCTAATTTGTTTAAACGATCTTTATGAATACTGTAAAAAGATGAACCCCACAGGCTCCCCTAAAGAAGGGGCACTCCTGCAATTTAAAAATTGCCTGAGTAACCCCGTCGGCATTCCCCGGTCGGGGCGCCTCAGGCAGCAAGCAATAAACTTGCCCCACCGGAAAGCCTGGTGGCAAGGCCTGGGAGGGTGGACCTCCTAGGTATTACCCAGGCAGTGTACCTCAGTCCAACAGGTGCTGGGCTGCTTCCCAGCCCCCTCACCTGTTGGGCTGAGTATCAAGTGACAAATCCTTGACGTGTACTACCCTGTCTCCCTGCAGCCGAAGCCGCTAGGAGACCATCCCCATCAGACTTCTGATGGGGGTATGAGATGAATGGACCAATCATTTTTATAACCAATGGCTGTGCTAAACAACCAATGAAAACGTTTAAAGATTATTATAAAAATTGTCGAATTTTGGATTAAATCAGTTCGCCGTTTGCTATGTCACGGACCGCATTTAATTCTTCGCCGCCATCTTGGTTACTGATCTGAACTGCGCCGCCATCTTTGTTCAACATGATATCTCAGAACTTAAGAGGTTAACTATGCCATGGACCGCATTTAATTCTTCGCCGCCATCTTGTTTACTGATCTGAACTGCGCCGCCATCTTTGTTCAACATAATATCTCAAAACTTAAGAGGTTAACTACGCCACGGACCGCATTTGATTCTTGGTCGCCATCTTAGTTACTGATCTGAACTACGCCGCCATCTTTGTTCAACACAATGTCTCCAAACTTAACTGTCCTGCTTTCTGTAAATGCGTTTTAAGTCAGCAAACTGTACACGCTGCTCTTCGAAAATCTTAACTTAACTGACATCTGGTTTTGAATGATTTTCGTTTCATTACTATTTGACCATTCAAGAAGTACAGTGTCAGGCGTTATATACATCCATACATACAATAAATATACATACATACAAACATACATACATAAAAACATACATACATACAAACATATATACAAACATACATACATACAAACATACATACATACAATATACATACAAACATACAATATACATACATATACAAACATACATACATAAAAACATACATACATACATACAAACATATATACAAACATATATACATACAAACATACATACATACAATATACATACAAACATACAATATACATACATATACAAACATACATACAAGCATACATACAAACATACATACAATATACATACATAAAAAACAACAATATACATACGTACATACATAAAAAAACAATATACATACGTACATACATACAAACCAACAATATACATACATACATACATACATACATACAAACCAACAATATATATACATACATACAATATACATACATAAAAAACAACAATATACATACGTACACACATAAAAAACAATATACATATGTACATATATACAAACCAACAATATACATACATACGTACATACAAGCCAACAATATACATACATACGTACATATATACAAACCAACAATATACATACATACGTACATACATACAAACCAACAATATACATACATACATACATACATACATACAAACCAACAATATACATAATACGTGATGATGATTGTAACGTCTTGTCAGATGAATTCCACTCCCTCAGACTCTTAAAGTCCATGAGCCCAAAAATGACTTCTTTTTAGTGCTACCGGTGAATTCACACGCTCAATCAGGCATGACACTGAAGACGGTGATTGAGATAAATTATTACATGCTTCCAGCATTTCAAGCCTCCACGCCTCACAACTTTTCCATCGCCACAGGACCATTTTTATAGACAAATGCCTGAGGGAGTATCTATACAAAGATGATGCTACAGAGTCTTAGCTTTGTACAACAGCGAAGTCTCTCTCTCGGTTCAAAATGTTGCGATCCAGCAACAAGCAAGAGCAAGATAGCCAGTAACAAATAAAACTGCAGACCAGCTTAATGCGGGTACTGGTCTCCCGCTTTATGGTTTTTTAAATCAGAGATTTTCTTCTCCTAGAAAGGTTGCTTTCACCACGGCTTACGGGAACCCTCTCCACCCCAATACACATATACATACACACAAATATACATGGTGCTAGTTGGCCGTTGACCCAGAAAAAGAGTTCATTCGCCCTTTGGAAGGTCTTGTTTTTAATCCTTCAGGGAGACTAGCCGCCCTCCTTACCAAACAAGTATGGTTTAGTCGCCGGTGACCCGACCACAAATATACATGGTGCTAGTTGGCCGTTGACCCAGAAAAAGAGTTCATTCGCCCTTTGGAAGGTCTTGTTTTTAATCCTTCAGGGAGACTAGCCGCCCTCCTTACCAAACAAGTATGGTTTAGTCGCCGGTGACCCGACCATGAGGCAGGTAGTACTGAGTTACATGGTACCAGTAGCATATGACATGACCTGACACATACATATATACAAACATACGTACATACATATATTCATACACACATAAAAACACAGACACATACATACATCCATACATTCATACAACCACACGTACATACATACACACAAACACACACACATACATTCATACACACATACAAACACACACACATAGATACATACGTACATACAAACATACATACATAATACATACATACATACATTCACACAACCCAACAATTTAGATTTATGCAATAGAAGATAAAGGAGCCGCAACAAAAATATTTTAACTTCAATTATATGAATAAAGCTTTGTATAAAAACAACGCAAAAACGTTAAAATAAAAACAGCTGACACGAAGCCATCCATTATGTGATAGCACAGACTGCACAACACCAGGTTCCAGAGCCTTTGTTTCCATTGACGCCCATATCCGAATCAGTCCTCATTGAATGTCCGTTTGCCGTTTTAGGCTACAACCAGCCTTTTTGTTATCGAGATACACACTGATGGTAAAATTTGCATATCAAGTAATGCCTGTGCTTGAAGCTTTTTATAGTGAGGAAAGACTTTACAATCCCACTCTCTAAACAAACGCCACATTGAATGAAAAGAAGAGCAAGTCAACATCATTGGATGCAGGTTTTATATCAGGTTTTATATCAGGTTTTCCTTCTCCTAGAGAGGTTGCATTCACCACGGCTTACAGGAGCCCTCTCGACCCATCACGCTATTTGATCGAAACATACATACATATGATGATTGCAACGTCTTGTCAGACGAGTGCCACTCCCTCAGACACTTAAAGTCCATGAGCTACGATGCCGTTTGATCCACGACTGGGACTTAGGTTGCTGGGCACCAGAGCATACGCCACACGCCGATGGGTCATGTTTGCTGCAGCTGACAGGGCCTAAACTCCTCTGCAGGTTTCTGTCAGGGTTACCTCACCCTTAGCCTTTGGTTCAAATATATATATATATATATATATGTGTGTGCATATATGTGTGTGTGTATATCTGTGTATATATGTGTGCGTGTGTGTATATATATATATGTGTGTATATATATGTATGTGTGTATATATATGTATATATCTATATATGTATATATATATATATATAGAGAGAGAGAGAGAGAGATGTGTATATATATATGTGTGTGTGTCTGTATATATAAACGACCTACTAGTGTATATATATATATATATATATATATATATATATATATATATATATATATATATATATATACAGGGTGGGCCAAAATAAGGGTCCTACTTTTAAAAATTCATAAATTCATGTAAGTTTTCAGAAGTGTTTTTCGGCCAAAATTTGTTTTGTTTATTTCAAAAAAAATCTCGGAAGGGTCAGTCTACACACACATAAAGTTTGGTGAGTTTAACTTTTATTTTGTGGAAGTTATTCAAATTTAAAGATAGGACCCTTATTTTGGCCCACCCTGTATGTTTATATATACATAAATACAAACATACAAACACACATACATACAAGCGTACATACAAACATAATACAAACATACATACATACATACATACATACATACAAACATACGTACATACATACATACGTACATACAAGCATACATACATACACACATACGTACATACATACATACATGCATACATACATACAAACATACATACATGCAAACATACATACGTACATACATACGTACGTACATACGTACATACAAGCATACATACAAACATACATACATACATACATACAAACATACGTACATACATACATACAAACATACGTATATACATACATACATTCATACACACATACAAACATACATACATGATGCAACGTCTTGTCAGAGGAGTGCCACTCCCTCAGACATTTAAAATCCATGAGCCCAAATGCCCGAGGGAGTATCTATACAAAGATGATGTTACAGAGTCTTAGCTTTGTACGACAGCTAAGTCTCTCTCTCGGTTCAAAATGTTGAGATCCAGCAACAAGCAAGAGCAAGATAGCCAGCAACAAATTAAATTGCAGACCAGCTTAATGCGGGTACTGGTCTCCCGCTTTATGGTTTTTTAAATCAGAGATTTGCTTCTCTTAGAAAGGTTGCCTTCACCACGGCTTACGGGAGCCCTCTCCACCCCAATACACACACACACACACACACACACACACACACACACACACACACACACACACACACACACAAATATACACGGTGCTAGTTGGCCGTTGACCCAGAAAAAGAGTTCATTCGCCCTTTGGAAGGTCTTGTTTTTAATCCTTCAGGGAGACTAGCCGCCCTCCTCACCAAATAAGTCTAGTGGGGGAACTAGTTTAGTCGCCGGTGACCCGACCATGAGGCAGGTAGTACTGAGTTACATGGTACCAGTAGCATATGACATGACCTGACACAAAAATACATACATACATACATACATACATACATACATACATACATTCACACAACCCGATAATTTAGATTTATGCAATTGAAGATAAGAAACCGCAAGAAAAATATTTTAACTTCAATAATATGAATAATGCTTTATAGAAAAACAACGCAAAAATGTTAAAATAAAAACAGCTGACACGATGTGACGATACAGACTTCACAACACCACGCCCATTATCTGCATGAAATCCTTCCGTGCGTATCGATGTCTATAGCGGTTGCACAATGCACCAGTGCACCACTACTGCACCACCCCCAGAAAGACGTCTAAAGATCTATAACTTGTCTATTTGTTCTTTTTTTTTTTAATGTTTGTATCGTTTTGTGAATATAAAAATGTGTAAAATTGGTCGTTTCAAAGACGAGTTGTAAACGAAGAGCAACGGCATCATTAGACGAGTTCAGAAAGAGCAAGAATACGGGTTGTTGCAACATACGATTTGCACACGATAAACGACAGAAACTGTTCGCGGTAACCGACCCAAAATTATCGTCAGGAAGTAAAGAAAAACAATGAAAGGTATAAGAAAATATTTTTTATTAACATTTGGTTCATTGTGCGTTTGAAAAACCGGTGTTTGTGCATTTGTATATAAATACCCAATTATTTGGTACGGGCAAAAACGGCGGAATAACGATGGGGGGGGGCATAGTTTTGAAAGCAGATTACATTAAAAATGAAAATATTGAAAAAATGTTATATTGTACGTATCTGCTTTGGACTGAAGATCTCCGAAAAAAAATTTCATTTAATTTAATCGAGTAGGTTTTTTTTTATTTTACAGCAGAAAGACACGTTTTTATGAGAGCGCGTTGAAGTCAGCCATTACGAAATTTGTTGAACACGCCAAAGGCAAATAACTCCAGTTAAAGCGCCGACACTCCCTCCCCATCTTTAATACTAGTTTTTCTTCCTAAAAATCAAACCTTTTGCTCAGTATCATAACAACTTGTTTTTTTTTTTGCTGTAAAACAAAAACTACTTGATGAAATTAAGTGAATTTTTTTTCAGAGAACTTCAGACTATAACTGAAAGCCGATTTATTAGGCTTATCAGAATTTTTGTAGGAATTTTTGACACCCCTAACACGAAACTGCGAATAAAATATTAAAAAACTCGTAATTTCTCTTTTTAAAGGTGGGCTGTTTATTTTCTTTATGGGTTATACTTCCAAAATAAACTATTAAAGTTGTATAAAAAGTAATAGAAGTATTGTTTATTTAATTTTTATAAAACAGTAATGAAATTAATTGAATTTTACGAGTTCAGTATTTTTCAATTTTTAAATCTATCAACATTTTTCTATTGATTCTATTTTTATGATATTTTCAGAGTCAGTGTGGAATTTTATGTTCTTTCCAATAAATCGAATATAATATTTTAAACAAACTTTTTTTTTTAATTCACGCCCCCCCCCTATTTTGAAATGTCTATTAAAAAGTAAGTAATTAATTTATGTGGCAAAGGTTTATATATCACAAATTGAAAATAAAAGATCAATAAATAATATCGTCAAATTTAAAATAACAAAAAAAAAGAACAGTTTTTTTTTTTAATTTACCTGCAAATTTCGAAGTTTAAAACCTTTTTTTTTTAAGCCACGTTGTTTGTATTTTTTTTTTTAAATGAAACCTTGGTCCTTGCCTCTTTAATTGAAAAAAAAATTAGAGTTTGAATTACATTTTCCGAGTAGTTATAAGCTTGGAAAGACAGGGGATCGAATTATTCAATATTTTTCACGAAGTTTCTGACACACCTACCGATTTATCCTATACGAATGCCAAAGTTCTCTTAATCAAAGGCTAAGGGTTACCTTCAAATAATTATTGATTTTAAAAAGGGAAATGGTTGAAAAGGCGATCGTCAATGAGAACAAGGGGCTTTCAGAAAACCGGTGTATACGAACAACTTGTCCCTCCTAAAAAAAAACAAGGGAAAATAAAGCATTAAAAAATGTTACTTATCTTTAAACATTATTATATATACGGGCAAAAATGGCGGAATAAAGATTGGGGAACGTAGTTTTGAAAGCCGATTTATCATAATTCTTTTGTAGGTTTTCGACAACTTTTTGATTGTACCTATTTACTATGCCTCCCCACGGGACAGAGTTAGACACCAGGGTCGTTTTTTAACGTGGAGAAAAGGCACAAAAATAAAAATTGTCTCAGTCGTGAAGGATTTCTCCTCCACCGAAAGAGAACAAGAAATAGAAGTGCAGCATCTGAAGAACAGATACTACACTTTGATCCTGTCCCGAAGGCCAAGTGTTGTATTTGAAAGATTAAAGATTAAAATTAATTTTCAAAATGAAAAAAAATATATATATATTTGTACACGTGAAAAAAAAAGTTATGAAAACGTTTCCAGATAGGTAGAAGAGTAACTTATAGGTATGTGACAAAATGAATGCCGATGCTCAAAATGTATAAACATCTTGACCCCTCCCTTTACTTAAAAATTCACCAAAAATCACTAAATTAACCAATTTTAATGAAAATTTTCAGTATTTATCAAATAATGATTACGGAATATAATGAATACATTATGTAGGGGAATAAATAAGAGCACCGGATTACCGGTGTAGGGTAAGGAGTGAGGTCCCTTGAGAAGAGAAGAGGAGAGTCCGTACACATGAAGCACGGACGCAAAAAGTTCTTCTCCTAAAAGACAATGTTGGACAGGCAGAGTACAACTCTAGAATACAGTCCTCACTCCTCCCATAAACCCCACTATTGAAGTGAGTAATCTTTTTACCTTAATGTTCTGAATTGCAGTGTTGTCATGTTTTCATGTTTGTTAATAAATTCTTGTCGTTTATACTTTTTGTACGTTTAGTAATTATTAAAGCTGGTCGGTAGTTTTGGGACTTGGAAGAACCGAAACCCTTACCAACAATTATTTTTATTTAAATCTTAGTGCAAATGTATTATTTTGTTTAAACAAAATTTACCTTCACTAAATAACTAATAAATTCTTGCGTTTTTTTTTACTACTGAAAATCATAATTTTCAGTAGTAAAAAAAACCGCAAGAATTTATTTTTGCTATTTTATATAAATAAAGTATCGTAATTTGTAACAATAAAAACAAAATAAAATAATTTTTATAGGAACATTACGAAAAAAGCCCCTAAAGTCCGTATTAATGAATTCTATATAACTCGAAGAAAAATGAATTTCTCAAACTACAGATATTACCATTGAATTAAGCATTGCTTATTTAATATTTTCACACAAAAAATTATAATAGCAAAAATATTTCTACTTTATTTTTTAAATTACAGATTTCGCATAATTTTTATAATCAACATTTTGATAATTTCCTTGTTCGCAAGAATCGGCAACTTTCGGCGTAACATTATTTTTATATAATATTGGTTATGTTTTTCGATCTGAATATACATTTTACATTAA